>NC_134353.1:666177324-666407324 GCF_048569485.1 Anomaloglossus baeobatrachus | reverse complement strand
ATTTGTATGTTTGTTTTTTCTTTCATTTGCCAAGCTTAGAGTGAAAAGCTTAAATTTGACTATCTGATAGCATCTCAATGTACTTTGTGCACCTTGATTTCGGCAACTGCTTCGCATTGCTGTCTGTGTCTAATAAGAAGCTAATGTGCCATTTTCATATAAATTGAATCAGATTTTAGATGGAAAAGTATAATATATTAAGGGATTTCTTATTTTCCTAGGATTTACAGGTGTCCAGGTTATGGGAGGAAAAAAATGTAGATGATGAAAGGGTGAGGTCATATAGATGCTGCAACTTGGAATGGCCAAGATGACTACATGCCATACTGCTTCATAGCCTTTAGCGTCATGGTTTGTTCGAATGTCTTTTGCTTTCTGCACTGAAGCCAGTAGTGAATTGTATGTATCTGGAGGAGTTAGCAAAGTTCATCCATGCTTTTTAACTAGAAGACACTCTGGAAAGCTCAAAAGCCAAAAATGAGGAGCTAAACTATTCTTTTACCTGTGGAGGTTATTACATAGAGAATGAATCTCAGAAATACAGGATATGGTGGTTTAAGATAAAGTTAGCTTGGTAACTGTGGGCTGTGCTTTTTAAGATATTTTTTTCTTTATACATACAAATAGCCATATTTTGTGTTGTAAACTACTCTACAGTGCTGTGTGCTATAAACCTGGTCCATGGTCTCTTTGGTTAACACCTCTGACGATATACCTAGAAATCCTTTAATGGGGAGTTCCGTTAATACAGTGATAGATTTTACATATGTTGTAATGAAGAGTACCACCGCACAATATGAATTGCTGAAACACTCCTTATAATGACTGAGCCATTGCTGGGAAGAAAGAGATAAGCCAATTTAGGCGGTGCCAGATAATAATCAGTGTATGGAAGTGCCCCGACTCTGCTGATGGTAGACACAACACTTAAAAATGCCCAATTCTTTCTACTCACTGGAGATGAGTAGCAACCAGAGGTGTCTGGCATTGAATTACTCCCCTCTTTTAAATCACTTACACACTCGGCTGAGCCAAGTGTGTGTGGATGGGGTTAGGAGGTGACAGTTATCTAAAGGGTATGGGGACCTTTTAGGCCTTTAATATTTAAGAATGCAAGTTTGTGCAACAGGATGTTTTCCTATCTATAGCTCCAGGAAGCTGACGATCTATCCACTGTGGGTGATAGTGTTTGGTCTATTTGCTTGTGAAAAAAAATGTATGAATAAAGTGTTCTTTCTTAACGCCTGAGCGCCTAAATACAACAAATGCAGTATTGGGCGAAAGATTAAGAGTACTAGAAAGGTTTGTGGTAAGTGACTGTCATATTTGATGGAGGTGTGTGTTTTGTTTTTTTTTTATGGATTTTAATTCTGAAACAGAAGGTAACTTGTTGCCGTACAAAGGTTTAGTAAGTTATACATTTTCTGGACCACATACTACTTTTTCACTGCAACCATCCCTGCAGTGCTTGGTCATGTTCCACAACACCCATATTCACTTAGCTTGCTTACAGCACCAGAACATAAGAATGAGGGAAGAAAAAAAAATCCTCAGCTTTTAAGACAATCTGTAAATTCATACAACTTAAAATGTATTTACAATCCACAAGGATGCCAATAACCCGACAAACAAGCCACAGTCGATCATCACTTGCAGTGATCTTTTGGTTTGCGCAGATCATTGTTCTCTGCAATGCATCATCCTGTGTAAGCTGGTCCTGTGCCCAGAACAATGCCATCTTATTCACAATGCCTATCTATTACGATTAATTCAGTGCGCAGCAGACTCCCATTCTGCTCGTGTAACCAAGCATGGAAATAACGCAAGATCATCACATGTAAATGCACTCTACGAAATATTCAGAACTATCACCTTTTTAAACTCTTCATTATATGTATATACATACAATATAAATATATTTTTTTCTCTTTTGCATGTTCCACTTATTTTGTCCCCGAAAGCTGCTATGAATGTATAGTAAGATACAAGTTTAAGACACAATCAAAAGCCCATCACCATTTCCACCATATACATACAGTGAAATAGTAGGGCAAGTTATTCATCCAAACGGTCAGTTGCAGTATTTACTTGCAGCCTTGCCATAAGTTTGGCTTTGCTGATTTGAAATTGATAACCTATTAATTTGTGCTGTAGATTTCACATTTTGCATTGAAGGTTTAGTTTGGATTCAGCTGCAAATGAGTCCTGTGTGTTTGATAGTACATTTTTTCAGTCCAATGTCTCCTATTAAACATAGGCAGCACTCTACACTAGTGTAGATCAAATAGCGCTTGGACTGAATGTTGACCTATTAAAGTCAAGGGGACTTTTGGTCCATGCAGAAGAAATTACAACCTGCACTACTTTGGTCCATTTCTCAGACAAGTCTGCATTCAAAATCAATGGGTTAGGGTTATGGAATACGCTAAAATTATCTAAACCGGTAATACACGAGTGCATGCCCTCACAACTAGTAGCCACCCATTGAGTAGCCATATATTATAATTTTCAATTATTAGAGACAGATACTCTAAAAGGGAACCTGTCAGGTGCAATATGCCCCCAGAACCACGAGCAGTTCTGGGTGCATATTGCTAATCTCTGCCTAACTGTCCCGGTATATACTAGCATAGATAAATAGATCTTTAGAAAAAGTATTTCTAAATCTCTTTTATCTTGTGATGATGAGCGCAGGGACTAGTCCCAAGGGCATTTCGCCCCTTTGCTAGTCGGCCCACATAGCATGGTAGCACACTCCTGTGGGCGTACTAATATGCTAATGAATACGCAGCAATGCCAAACATAACTCACACTTCATGGCGGCTGGCGGAGGATGAATGCGCACTAGGCATGATCTGGAATCTCCAGCACTTCTGTTCATGCGCACTAAACTGATGCCCAGCTTCAGTGAGGTACAGTGAGCATGACTGGAAGTGCTGAGGACTCCGGATCATGCGCAGTGCGCATTCATCCTCCGTCAGCCGCCATGAACAGTGCGGTGTTGCTGTGTATTCATTAGCATGTTAGCATGCCCCTGTGGGCATACTGTGTGGGCCAATTAGCTAAGGGGAGAAATGCCCTTGGGACTCGTCCCTACGCTCATTAGCATAAGATAAAACATCTTTAGAAAAACTTTTTCTAAAGATCGCTATCTATGGTAGTGTATACAGGGGATGGTTAGGCAGGGATTATTAATATGCACCTAGAACTGCTCATGTATCTGGGTGCATATTACACATGACAGGTTCCCTTTAATACTTGGAACAGGAGCATGCCAGTTCCAAAACGCTTTGTATGTTAAGACTGTCTGCAGAAATATTTTTTTCTACACTGGATTATGATTTTGACTTAATTTGAGCGTCTAATCTGAGATGTTTACAAATCTGGTGGTGGAATACTGGTGTAACCTCGTCAATTGCTGAAGAAAATTACTGAGTGATTTTCGTTCTTTCCCAAGTACGTTCAATTTGCTGCATTTAGAAGTAACCACAACTGAAGCCAATACTAACGTAAGCTGAGATAAACCTGTCAATCGAAAAGATACATGGCTCCTGGAACACTGGTCATTTTCTTTGCTTTTCTACCTCTAAATTTTTTGTCAAATCTTTCAGTTAAAATAAACATGCCTTGTTTATACCATCAGCTGCCCAAATTGTCAGTGTAACTAAATTAGTCTTCACACTCGTTAACTGAACATATCAGAATGACGTGCTGCCTATTTATTTTTTTTTTATTATCACCAAATGCTGTGAAAGCTTAACATCGTGAACTTAATGTTAAACATGCTAAAGAGTAAGGCTAGGTCTAAATTTCCGTTTTTTATGATCAGTGACAATCCGCTGCTCTGATAAACAACGCAATGCGTTTGGCGGGTTCTGTTGTTCCCATAGAGTTGTATGAGCGGTGGATTGTGACTGATGACACTGCGTTGCATCCGCCGCCCGACATTAATCGTGGAATGACTGATCGTCGGGCGACAGGAGCACAGCATGTAGCGGTTTTTTTTGAGCAGCGAAATCCTTTTAATTTCCCTGCGCATGCTCTCTCTCAACGGCCGAACGATCAGCTAATCGCCCAGCGGCCGGCTAATGAGAGCGATCAGCTGATCGGCCGGCTAGTGAGAGCGAACAGCTGATCGGCCGGCAAGTGAGAGCGATCAGCTGATCGGCCGGCAAGTGAGAGCGATCAGCTGATCGGCCGGCTAATGAAGAGCGATCAGCTGATCGGCCGGCTAGTGAGAGCAATCAGCTGATCGGCCGGCTAATGAAGAGCGATCAGCTGATCGCTCTCATTAGCAGGCCGCCGGGAGATCATCTGTTCGCTCTCAAAGGCCGGCTAATGAGAGTGATCAGCTGATCGTTCTCTGTCTCTTGTTTTATAACGGAATCTGCTTTCTCTTCCAATACTTTTCATCTGTTGTACAACGCATCAGTCACAAGCATCAAGCAACGCATGTGACAGATGCAAAACAACGGAAATGTGAACCTAGCCTTACATGTCATCAGAAAATGACCCACTGGTCTCTATTTTATCTTAAAAGGTAAAAGAAATAGACAAGTGTCTATAAGGGTTTGTGCCCACAATCCGGGTTATGTGGCGTTCTGGTCACCGTGTGTTCTCCCGCACAAAAGACTCTTGCATCTCTGTTCAAGAAATTAACATGCTCGGAAAACTGCACCACAGGACAATTTACGCAGTGTTCAAAAAGATGCACAGTGGCCATGAGATTTTTATAAATCCCATCAACTGTGCTTGTACTGTACAACACAACGTTTTGGGTGCAGTAAAAACACTAATAAAACTTATTGTGGGCATGAGCTCTAAAATTTTACCATCCAGTTCTTTCAGGAAATCCACATGTAATTTTGCAGCAATAGACTAACTCTCACCCTACTTTTTTGTATTGAAATATGTGATGAGCATGTGTAAAGGTTATTGTGAAAGGAGGGGAAACTGAAATCACTTGATGGTGATTGGTGAATTCTGTGTTATCTGTGCTTAGAGATGGGACTGGTCATTGTAATCCTGCCTTCACTGCTGATGAGACATTTGAAAAGGAAAAAGGAAGTCTGGGTCTACAATCATGGAGCAAAAGGGGCTTCCACATCAATGGTGAATTAAAATACAGTATTTTTTTTTACTTTTTTTTTTATATACATCTCATTAAATGTCAGTCAACATAGTTGCATCAAAAACAAACTAATGAACTTACAGAAAATTGATATTTCTGGTATACAATAGCCCAAGAGACCAATGGGAAAATTGAAGAAAAAAATTATATTTTTTTTAATCCAGGTTGTGATATTAAAAGTGGCAAAATTTTAAGACCGATAAGTCTGATAAAAAAAAAAAGTGTAGTGTTATGACTAGTTCAGGACCTACAGATATTTTTTCCATGCACTGCTCATCTAGTTCTTACATTAGCCATAACGTATGGGGTTTCATCTTGTAGAAAAACTGTCTATTTTTCTGAAATTAGTAAAACAAAGTATTCCCCATCAGCCGCCAGCATTGTAGAGTACCTATCAGGAAGTGGCTGTCCTTTTTAATGATGATAATAATAATCTAATATATAAAGCTGTGTGTATGTCCGCTAAAGGAATCTGCACCGTCGCATTTACAATCCCAAAATTTGGCACAGACGCCTCATGTGACTCAATGTACGTCATAGACTGTTTTGACAGGAAAATTTAACCCCGTGCTTTACAGTTACACTCCAAAAATCCTGTCTCCATTAAAATAAATGGAGATAGGAGCTACAGCTTAATAGGAGCTGTGATTGGTTGCTATAGGAACAAAATAAATTGTTAGTATAAAAAACTTGTGTGAGGTAATAAGATGTTGTGGGGAGACAGAGAGACATAAGCACAGACAGAGACTGACAGACAGGGAAAGAGAGAGAGACGGGGGTGGGGGGAAGAGACCGGGGAAAAGAGAGACCGGGGAAAGAATTAGAAAGAGACAGACCTAGAGATACAGAGACAGACAGGGAAAGACACAGACAGAGAGACAAAGAGGCAGTTACTATCCCGGGCAACGCCTGGGTTCTAAGCTAGTAGTAATAAAAAAAAATATCCCAGCTTCAGATATGTTTCTAAATTTGTGAGGACTGACCATTAGTAGCATATTTCTAGTTGTGGAGACTCCGCATGCCTCCCAACTTAACACAACCCTCACGGCAGGTTTTTGAGTCAGATGTTAATTTACGGTTTTCACTGAATGAGGGCTGTCATTAGTATTAACACAGCAGTTACCCATTGGCAGCTGACGCATTAATACCATTAGGCTTCACCTTATGACTCCCAAATATATTCCACACTGGACTACTGCTGGAGAGTCAGCTGTTGTTAGATCTTAGTGTGGGTGTGTGCTATATGTCAACAAATGGTTAACTTTTTTTCTACAATGGTCAACCATTTGTCAGTGATGAATCCTTTTTAAGCAACGGAAGCGGAGCTCGGATTATATGAAACAAGGATGTTTTTTTTCTGGGGTTGTTGGATGGTTTTTTTATGAGGCTTATTTGACATGTTGCATGCATAGTGATTGCGTTCTCCAAAATCTCCCATCACTCAACAATATACAGTATTTTTTTAGATTAATTTTTGTAGCGGTGAAAACAAAAGACAGAAATTACAATGGATCCCATAATCTGTCTCATATTGCGTGATAACTGTGCCTACCAAATTTTAGTTTGGCGTTGTCATCCCAGTTTACCTTTTGCACCTCCTTACTTGTGCACTGTTTTATAAGAACATGAACACATTTTATTATTTGGGGCCTTTGAGTGGGATATATGAAAGGATGAGACTGGATTTGATAGCATAATAACTACATAAATCAGAGCATTTCCGTTAAGCAACCAAAATATTGGCGGCATTTTATATGAAATGATGGTTTGTTCTTCACGGTGCAAATGGTTAGTATAGCCCACAAATGTAACCTGATGCTTCTGAACCATAATACAAAATCTATTAATGGTGCCCTCCACAGACCATGTTATTTCTAATACTGCTATCATTGTACAAGGCTGAAGGCTTTAGCACTATCCTGAAAGATTATTCTTTCATTTATACTAATTGGCCTTATTTAAGTATAAAGAAAAGAGTGACTATAGAAAAAAAAAGGCAGATGTCCGTATATCTTAGCTCAAGTAGAGACCTCAACTTCTGGTCAAGTGACCCACAACAATCGTGACGCTATCCTCAAAAATGCCTATAAGGCTGTTGAGTTTGTGTCAGTAGACCCACTGTCAGTCTGGAAATCGTGGGTTATGATTAGATTGTGTTTCACAGATGTCTGAATTTGGTTTCATCTCCCTCTAACAGCCATCGATGGAGCGGAGTTCTGCCTGCGGGTGATTACCTGTTAAATGCCACTACCAATCTCAAAGAGGCATGGGGGTACATAATTAAAAGCCAGTCTAGAAAAACAAAAATGAAAATAATATAAACATATACCCTGCTGTAACTAATTAAAAGCATAATGCATATAAATAAGCATAGGGTACTTGGCAAACACTATTTTTGATCAAAAAAGTGTAAAGCCATCCCACCGCGAAAAGGTGTACCCAATTGCGAAAGTATCTACACTCTCTAATATTAAAACCTCATCATGTGTCCACAGACATCAATCTGAATAAGGGCAGAGAGTGATTGGGTACCGACTGAGTGAAATGCTCAGCTCACTAAGAAGGGGGCCACACCTATTTGAACTGAGTACAAGAGACTACAAAAGAAAACAAAGTGATCCGGAGTATGAGTTGATGTACATGCAGCTTATAAGCTCATGTTCACACTGGTCACAAGACAAAAAAAAAACCAAAGATGAAAATAATATAAACATATACCGTGCTGTAACTAATTAAAGCATAATGTATATAAACATAGGGTACTTAGTAAACATTGTTTTTGATAAAAAAAAAAAAAAAAGTGTAAAGCCATCCCACCGTGACAAGGTGTACCCAATCAGGACAGTACCTACACTCCCTTTTTTTTTTTATTTGAAAGGTAGTCTGTAGCTTGTGTTTTAAAGGAGACTGTGATTGTCGCTCTTTAATGATCCCAGGTTTAAGTTGCTTAACCCCTTCCTGACCTTTGACGCACCATATGCGTCATGAAACCTTGTGCCTTCCCGACCTTTGATGCACCGTATGCGTCATGGCGGGTTTCCGTTCCTGCAGCACTGGTGACCCCCCCCCATCTGATTGGAGGTAGCATCCACGTGATGCTATCCCTCCAGATGTGGAGGAGCGATGTGACCGGTGGGTGCCTTCCCCCTTCAGCTTCATCCTGGCCGTGGACTGCGACGCTGAAGAGGAGGGTCACCTGCTGCCGCTGCCACCGCGATCTGGCGCCACCGATCACCATCCGGTAAGTTTTTCTCCCCTCTTTGCTGTCTTTCCCTTCGTTTCTGTGCTGTCTTCCCCCTCCCTTCTGTGCTGTTCCGCGCTCCCCTCTGCTGTCTTCCGTCCCCCCCCCCGCTGTCTCCCGCTCCCCTCCCGTTGTCCGATCCCACCCCCACCCAGACCTCATACATCAACTCATTAGTTTGGTGTGGGGTGTAGTGTACGTCAGGTTAATGTGTGTGTGGTAAACCCCACACACACCAACCTGATGGATACTATACTACACACACACCAACCTGACGTATACTACATATTCTCCATACGCCACATGGTGTCCGTAAATAATTGGAGCTAATTTTCCATTCAAATTGTTAGCAGACACCATGTCGCGTATGGAGAGCCCCTGTGTGCCTACATATTGGTGCTCCCCCAAAAGTGACCCCCATTTTGGAAACTAGACCTCCCAAGGAACTTATCTAGATGCATAGTGAGTACTTTGAACCTCCAGGTGCTTCACAAATTGATCCGTAAAAATGAAAAAGTACTCTTTTATTTTTTTTTTTTTCCACAAATTTTCTTTTTGCCTCAATTTTTTTCATTTTCACATGGGCAACAGGATAAAATGGATCAAAAAATTTGTTGGCCAATTTCTCCTGAGTACATAGATACCTCATATGTGGTCATAAACCACTGTTTGGGTGCACGGCAGGGCTCGGAAGGCAAGGAGCACCATCTGACTTTTTGAATGGAAAATTAGCTCCAAAAGTCAAATAGCGCTCCTTGCCTTCCGAGCCTTGCCGTGCGCCCAAACACTTGATTTCCACCACATATGAGGTATCTGTGTACTCAGGAGAAATTGCACAATAAATTTTATGGTGTAATTTTTCCTGATACCCTTGTGAAAAAAAAGCTACCTGGTTGAAGTAACAATTTTGTGGTAAAAAAAAATATAAATATTTTCACTGCTCAACGTTATAAACTTCTGTGAAGCCCCCAGGGATTCAAAGGGCTCACTAAACCTCTAAAAAAAAAATTCCATGATGGGTCTAGTTTCCAAAATGGGGTCACTTGTGCAGGAGTTCCATTATTTAGGTACCTCAGGGGGTCTCCAAACGCAACATGGCGTTCCCTTACGATTCCAGACAATTTTGCGTTTGAAAAGTTAAATGGCGCTTCTTGCCTTCCGAGCCCTGCCGTGCACCCAAACCTTTGATTTCCACCACATATGAGGTATCTGCGTACTCAGGAGAAATTGCCCAATAAATTTTATAGTGTAATTTTTCCTGATACCCTTGTGAAATGCTACATTTTATGGCGCAAATAACATTTTTGTGTAAAAAATAAAAGTAAATTTTCATTTTTTTCTTCCACATTGCTTCGATTCTTGTGAAGCATCTAAAGGGTTAATAAACTTCTTGGATGTGGTTTTGAGCAGAGTGAGGGGTGCAGTTTTTAGAATGGGGTCAATTTTGGGTATTTTCTGTCACCTCGGCCTCTCAAAGTCGCTTCAAATGTGATGTCCCTAAAAAAAAGTTTTTTGTAAATTTTGTTGGAAAAATGAGAAATTACTGATGAACTTTGACCCCTGCTAACTTCCTAACAAAAAAAAATGTTTTGAAAATTGCGCTGGTGTGAAGTAGACACGTGGGAAATTTTATTTAGTAACTATTTTGTGTGACATATTTCTCAGATTTACGGGCATAAAATTTCAAATTTTGAAAATTGCGCAATTTTCTAAATTTTCGCCAAATTTCTGAAATTTTCAAAAATGAACGCAAAAAATATCGGCCTAAATCTACCACTTTCATGAAGTGCAATATGTCACAAAAAAACTGTCAATCGCCAGGATCCGTTGAAGCGTTCCAGAGTTATAACCTCAAAGGGACACTGGTTAGAATTGCGCAAAATGGCGAGGTCAGTAAGGTCAAAATAGGCTGGGGGCTTAAGGGGTTAAGGGCACTAATAAGTACAGTGAAAATTTAAAAAATATGGCAGATGAAATCACCCAGTTCTCCCAATAAAAAAGAAAAGTACATGTTTTGTATCGTTATTATTGAAAAGTCCGATCTATCAAAATATAAAATGAATTAACCTGATGAATAAACAGTGTAATGAGTGAATAAATCAAAACTCCAGATTTACATTTTTGGCCACTGCAAAAAAAAAAAAATGGAATAAGAGGTGATCAACACATTGTATATACCCCAAAATTTTGTAAAAATGTTTGCACAGGGTACAAAAATACAAGCCTACATGTAGCCCTGTCAACCAAAAATGTAAAATGATAGGAATCTCGAAAAATGGCGGTATAAACAAATACATTTTTTGGGGTTTTTTTTTTTTGCAATTGTTTTCACCACTAAAATAAAAAAAAAACACGAAACTATGCGTGATTGGTATCACTGTATTCGTGCTGACCTGGAGATTTACATTACTGAGTAATTTTTACCATATAGTGAACACTAAATAACAAAATTGTGCATTGCTACGTATGATCACGTAACCCAGCTGAGACTCGCCAAAGCTAGTCTATGGGTGCGAGAAAAAAAATGGACGTCACACGTCACATCCATATGTTGTCTGTTTTTCACAGATACATTACCATTCTGGAGCATTGGACATTGGAAATGCTCATGTAAATGATTGTACAATAAGAGCTGCTGGGAAAAAAAAAAAAATAACTTCTTGTGTACAGATGGTAGACTAAAACCAAAATCACACACTCGGCATGACATATGGAATACCAAATCGATTTCACTCGTCCAATTTTTCTAGATGAAAATTGGACTGATTTTTATATGCAGATGTGAGTGAACCCAAAAGATGTTTTTCCCCAATAGAAATTGACATGTTGCACAGTTGGAAGGGAAAAAAAAAAACAATTCGTAACTTGGCCCAAAATAAGCATCATAGGGACGAGATTAAGTTAAAACACATCCACTTAACTGGTACAATAAAATGCAGCATTTAGAGTGTCTAGAATCCATAGTACGTTTGCATTGTGTGACCCCAGCCCAATCAGATTGTTGGCCCTAGGCCATACTGATTTATAGGATTAACTGCTGCTTCCTGTTTTTTTCTCACAAGAGCAAAGATATGGATCTCAACGGCAAGCTTGTGATATATGTGAGATACCAATGTCATCTACATTAGCTCTGCTATCTCACTTCCTTTGACTGCGTATATTTATAGATATATATTTATATTCAACAATTCTTGTTATTCTACAAGCATTTTCCCACACTGCTGAGTTATGTAATGGAATAGGACCTGCCATGTCTGGTGGCAAGTGTACCCTGCTATAGAAATCTTCGGAAAAGTCAAGGAAGTTGGTACATCTACATTTTCTGAGAAGCGTTACACTTCTGTGGATTGCGAAGAAAGAATTAATGAAAGATTAAAATCCACATTATGTGATTGCAGTTTTCACTGACACGTTTCTGGCCTCTCTGCTCTGTTATTTGTAGTGTTAAAGGGAACCTGTCACCAGATTTGGGGCCTATAAGCTGCAGCCACCACCAGTGGGCTCTCATATACAGCATGTTAGAATGCTGTATATAAGAACCCAGGCCGCTGTGTAGACTGTAAAAAACACTTTATAATACCTAAACAGTCGCTGCGGTGGAGTTCGGTCATATGGGCGTCTCCGTTCTCCAGTGTCGGTGCCCCCTCTTTCTGCCATCTTCGTCCTCCTTCTGAAGCCTGTGTGCATGATTCGTCCTACGTCATATACACTTGCCAGTCTCACGCAAGCGCACTACAATACTTTGATCTGCCCTGCTGAGGGCAGATCAAAGTGCGCCTGCACAGGACTTCAATGTCAGCGCGTGTGTATGATGCACCCTGGGTTCACAAGAAGGATGAGAAAGATGGCCGAAAGAGGAGGCTCCGGCACCGGAGAAAGTAGATGCCCATATGACCCAACTCCACCGCAGCGACCGTTTGAGTAAGTATTATAAAGTATATTTACTTTATACACAACGGCCTGGGCTCTTATATACAGCATGTTAGAATGCAATATATAAGAGCCCACTGGTGGTGGCAGCAGCTTATAGGTCCCAAATCTGGTGACAGGTTCCCTTTAAGTATGGCTGATACTGCTAAGGATGCAGCAATGTTAGAGATGAGTCTGTAAAAACTGTAATCACATCATGTGTATATTTAATCTTTTTTTAATTCTTTTAGTGATCCTTTAAAGAAAAAACGTGGGTGTATTATCTTCCTCTGTTTTTCCGAAGAAAAGTCCATAACAGGACCAGCACCCACAGATTTAAAAGGAATTGTTTGGAAATCACAGGCTCGTATGCTCACAATCAATTTTCTTCTACACTCCTACAGGTGATGACATGGGGTAAATTGCCTGTGCCAATTTGATCACTCATGGGATGATGGTCTTGATGGGTAACCACTATAACACAGTAATGATGGAAAAAACCCCTGCTGATTAACGCTTTAAATGGCCAATTTTGGTAAAATAAAAATATGTTGGGGATAGGATTTTGTGGAACTTACTAATATATAAGTATTACATTATTCTCCCCGTGCCCTTGGTAGTGCTGCCTTCCTCAGGCCTCACAGCTCTTGTGTTCTGCTCCTGATGGACGCTTATGTGACCAGTCCATGGCCACCTCCAAAAATAACTCCAAAAGAAGTTCTAATAATATAATATTTTTTTTTAAATCTATATCAAATGTGCCAAAACATATTAATATTTGTACAGCCCGCTCAATAAATGTATGTCCTATAGAGCAGAGCAGTGTATCCGAACATTTAAACCAGATTTTTTTTTATGGCAATGTTTTTCAATCATGGAAATCTTCCTGGTATCCTAATACAACTCTGACTTTGAATAAAAAAACATTGTTTTAATGGTTTCTAAAGTGTGTGCGTATCTAATATATAAAGCTGAGTGTATGTGTGTATCTCCGCTAAAGGAATCCGCACCGTTGCATTTACAATCACTAAATTTTGCACAGACTCCTCATGTGACACAGGGAACGTCGTAGACTATGTTTTGACAGGAAAATTTAACCCCGCGCTTTACAGTTACTGTAAAAAAAAAAAACTGCCTCCATTAAAGTGAATGGAGCCTGGAACTACAGGTTATTAATAGCAGCTGTGAGTGGTTGCTATCGGAACAAAGGACATTGTTAGTATTAGACGCTTATGTGTGAGGTAATAAGATGTTAGTGAGGAGACGGATAGAGAGAGAGAGACAGACAGGCAGAGAGACAGACAAAGACAGATGGGGAAAGAGACAGAGAAATAGAGACAGACAAGAAAAGAGACAGGCATACAGGGAAAGAGGCAGACAGGAAAATACACAGTAATGAGATGGACAAAGACAGACAGGGAAAGAGACCGGAAAAGAGATGGACCTAGGAATGAGACAGACCTGGAAAGAGACAAATGGGGAAAGAAACAGAGAGATAGAGACAGACAAAGATACAGGCAGACCTGGAAAGAGACAGACGGGAAAAGAGATAGATGGAGAAAGAGACATACCTTGAAAGAGACAGACACAGACAGACTGATAGAAAGATAGACAGAGCGATAGATAGAAACAGACAGAGACATAGAGACAGACAGACAAGGAAAGCGACACAGACAGAGACTGGGAGAGAGACAGAGACAGTTACTATCCCAGGCAATGCCTGGGTACTACAGCTAGTGTATATAGACAGTTTTCGGTGGCTCATCATCTTATGTAAACTGGACTCGCACTGTGGAGAACCATGGCAGCCTATGAGAGCTATAGAGTGCTCATCCTTTACTTTGGTCTGCCAGTGCATTCCAAGGACTGCTGATAGCTAAAAGTTTACCACTTGACAGTGGTATCGTGATGACAGCCAGTCTGTAAAAGGACCCGAATACCATAGTTAATGCTTACTAAAATTGATTCAATGCGCAAATATCAATCACATGGGCAAAGAACGCAAATAACACAATGACAAATAATGCAGCAAAGAGCTAGAATGGTCCAACCAGATCAGTAACAGTTAAACACCTGCAGGGTAACAGGATAGAGTGATGATATAGGAGGGAAAATGTTCCTGTCTCTAATACAGTCATATGAAAAAGTTTGGGCACCCCTAATAATGTTAACCTTTTTTCTTTATAACAATTTTGGTTTTTGCAACAGCTATTTCAGTTTCATATATCTAATAACTGATGGACTCCGTAATATTTCTGGATTGAAATGAGGTTTATTGTACTAACAGAAAATGTGCAATCCGCATTTAAACAAAATTTGACCAGTGCAAAAGTATGGGCACCTCAACATAAAAGTGACATTAATATTTTGTAGATCCTCCTTTTGCAAAAATAACAGCCTCTAGTCGCTTCCTGTAGCTTTTAATGAGTTCCTGGATGAAGGTATATTTGACCATTCCTTTTTACAAAACAATTCCAGTTCAGTTAAGTTTGATGGTCGCCGAGCATGGACAGCACGCTTCAAATCATCCCACAGATGTTCAATGATATTCAGGTCTGGGACTGGGATGGCCATTCCAGAACATTGTAATTGTGCCCCTGCATGAATGCCTGAGTAGATTTGGAGCGGTGTTTTGGATCATTGTCTTGCTGAAATATCCATCCCCTGCGTAACTTCAACTTCGTCACCGATTCTTGCACATTATTGTCAAGAATCTGCTGATACTGAGTTGAATCCATGCGACCCTCAACTTTAACAAGATTCCCTGTGCCGGCATTGGCCACACAGCCCCAAAGCATGATGGAACCTCCACCAAATTTTATTGTGGGTAGCAAGTGCTTTTCTTGGAATGCCGTGGTTTTTTGCCTCCATGCATAACGCCTTTTTGCATGACCAAACAACTCAATCTTTGTTTCATCAGTCCACAGGACATTCTTCCAAAATGTAACTGGCTTGTCCAAATGTGCTTTTGCATACCTCAGGTGACTCTGTTTGTGGCGTGCTTGCAGAAACGGCTTCTTTCGCATCACTCTCCCATACAGCTTCTCCTTGTGCAACGTGCGCTGTATTGTTGACCGATGCACATTGACACCATCTGCAGCAAGATGAAGCTGCAGGTCTTTGGAGGTGGTCTGTGGATTGTCCTTGACTGTTCTCACCATTCTTCTTCTCTGCCTTTCTGATATTTTTCTTGGCCTGCCACTTCTGGGCTTAACAAGAACTGTACCTGTGTTCTTCCAATTACTTACTATGTTCCTCACAGTGGAAACTCACAGTTTAAATCTCTGAGACAACTTTTTGTATCCTTCCCCTGAACAACTATGTTGAATAATCTTTGTTTTCAGATCATTTGAGAGTTTTTTTGAGGAGCCCATGATACCACTCTTCATAGGAGATTCAAATAGGAGAACAACTTGCAAGTGGCCACCTTAAATACCTTTTCTCATGATTGGATACACCTGCCTATGAAGTTCAAAGCTCAATGAGGTTACAAAACCAATTTAGTGCTTTAGTAAGTCAGTAAAAAGTAGTTAGGAGTGTTCAAATCAAGAAATTGATATAGGTGCCCATACTTTTGCACCGCTCAAATTTTGTTTAAATGCGGATTGCACATTTTCTGTTAGTACAATAAACCTCATTTCAATCCAGAAATATTACTCAGTCCATCAGTCATTAGATATATGAAACCAAAATAGCTGTTGCAAAAACCCAAATTGTTATAAAGAAAAATGGGTTAACATTATTAGGGGTGCCCAAACTTTTTCATATGACTATATGTTCTACCACCCCAACTACCTTACCCTAATGCAATAGTAAAATAAAAAAAACCTCGTAACATTATGGTTTTTGGTCCACACTCATAAAATTCTGAAATCTCAGGGACTTTGGATATTAAAAAAAAAGTGGGGTATGTTAATTTTAAGACATTGTCAGTAGGCTACAAGGGGCAGCATCTGTTTCCTAGTTCACAACAATATATTGGCAAAAAAGGTTTATTTAAAAAGAAAGGTCACTTATGCCTTGATAAAGTGAAATGTAGAGCAGTATGGCTGCAAAATGCAAAATGCGGGAGACAATCTCGTCACATCTACACGCATTCATGATGTTTTGGAAAGCTTTGCTTTAGTCCTAAATCTACGTCCGTCCTCTGACATATTTGGCAGTGTTAGAGTATGTATGTCAGTTTGTAGCCAGGGAGACGAGAGTAAATATTTGAGATGTGTGGTTATGCAAGGAGTGATGAAACCTACTAAAATATGCATGATTACTGGGAAATAAAATAACAGTGTAGAGATGATGTATACACACCAAACAGCAACCACCTTCTTATTACAATCTCAGGCTCTGCTCTTAGGAGAAATTAGTAGCACATGCAGAGGAGGGAATTTCGGTGCATCCCTCCTTTCTTATTAAATATGCTTCGTGGACATACCTGCTAACTCCTTGAATATCTGGGAAACTTGTAAAAATGGGAGCTCTCTATGGTTCCTGGAAGAGCAGACGTTTTCCAGGTGCTTCACTCTCCTGTAGACCTCACTTCCAGGCATCTGATCCAGGTCTACGGAGAAAGGCTTTAGGCTATGTGCGCACTAGGCGTTTTTATCACGCTGTGTTTTTTGGCGTTTTTTTCTGCAAAAGCGCAAAAAAACCACACCCGTGGTAAAAACGTGATGTGTTTTTGTGCGTTTTTGGCTGCGTTTTTTGTGCATTGCGTTTTTCTGCGTTTTTTCCCCACGAACAATGCCTATAAAGATTGTTGAAGAGAAAAAAAAAAAAAGAAATGATGTCCTTTCCTGCCTCTCCCTTGTAATTCATTCCCTATTTGTGAGGCATATGTGTCGCCCAGGGATAGGGGGTACTCAGATCCGGGCCAAGGGGTCACTTCTGTAGGTATCACGGTGGCGTGACCCGGTCTGTGATCCCAGGCTCCACAACCAAAAAGAGGGATTATGTACAGGGGAATTTGTAAGTCTATGATCTGTGACGCCACCTGTGGTGTGCGGTGAGGTAATGGAGAACCGCCGCTGCCAGTCAAAGGATCCCGGGGATGGTGATGGGCAGCAAGGTGGTGATTTTCCCTCCACGGGTAGGGTGTTTATGTCCTGGGACCCCGGTGTAGTGTATTGAGGAGTGACTGGTGCAGTCCACGGCTTGGACCGGGTGGCGCAGGAGTACTCACAGTATAAAGCAATAACTGACACGAGTCCACGAATTAACCAAGTTGCTGGTAACTGGTGCCCACGGATGCTGTGAGGACGGGTCCCACACCCGTGTGTGTAATTCAGGTGCTCTTCTCCTGCCTGAGCTCTGTGTCTGCTTCGTACACAGGTCCGGACTGGGTCCTGACAGTCGGCACCGGGGGGGCCACTACCCTCTCCCGGTCCACTTTGGGTCCCACAAGCGGCTGGCCTATTCCTGAGGCCCTTACTGCCACTTTTCCTAGCTCCACACAGGAGCTGCTTCCAGACTTCTCTCCCCCTGCAGACTGACTACAGCTCAAACTCTTCTCTGCCCTTTCTATGCTCCTCTCGCCCCCCTCCCTTTTTCCTGGGGTGGGGGTGAGTAGGGCCTGATTGGCTGGTGTGTATCTGTGTGGGAAACTCCCCAAGGGAGAGTGAGATCTGCACCAAAAAGATGGATGCAGACCTCTGTGACACCCTGGTTTTGCCTTCCTCTTTTGTAGCTGCGTTCTAGTCATAAAAACGCAGCAAATTGCGTTTATCATTGCGTTTTTCAACATCTCATTGAATTCAATGAGTGAAAAACGCTGTGAAAAACACAGAAATAATTGACATGCTGCGTTTTTGTGGACACCACAAAAATGCAGCTATAAAAAACGCTGTGTGCGGATAGCACTTCTGAAAACCCATAGACATTGCTGGGGAAGCAATATCACAGCGTTTTCAGCACAAAAACGTGGTAAAAACGCAGCAAAAAATGACTAGTGCGCACAGTGCCTTAGGCTGTGTGCGTACGCAGATTTGGTGCAGCTTGTGGCCCCCATCTGCATGTCTATCTTCATGCCTGCATGGGTGGCATAGTAGTCGCAGCAGAGACTGCTGTTCGGCCGCAGCATGGCCCTGTGGCTATATTTTGCACCTTGATGGCCTCTTTAGTGCAACACAGCAATATGCATACTTTCTCTTCATACGACACAAAGACTGACACGGTCGCAGACAGAATAAGGATGGGATATCCGAAGCACGTCCTCCTGCTCTATGATTTTTGCACTTGACATGATGGAATTTTATCTACGATGAAATAAAGAAAAAAAAAATACTTTTAAATTTTGGACCTGTTTGCTGGACAATCCTACAAATTTATCTTCTTATCTGCTTGGAGTTGGCTTTCTCCTTCTGGTCCGTGCACGGTCAAAAAGTGCTGGTCTCCAAGGAATTATAACAGGTGAGCTGGACTGCTCTTTATAATTGCTCTTGACACGGTCGCAGGTCTCTTAAATAAAACTTCTTTACTTGCAATCTTCCAGCACATTTCTTCATCACGCCTTAGGCAGGCACACACTTGTTCTCCGAAGCATTAGCAACCGACTTCATGTATATTTTGCCGGCCAACCGCTTCCCTGGTACTCGGGCTTCCTGTAAAGCTCCTGAGCCCCCTCATCCCCTCACTCAGCTTCCTTTCCATGGCAGAATCAAAAAGTCCTACCAGGCTCCCCTCGTCCCACCCAGAGGGATTTAGCTGGAAGCTATTGATGAGGCCTTCTGTGACAGCACTCCTCTGCTCGGTTTCGTCAAGACCTACTCTTCTCTTAAGAGCCCACAGACCTTCCATCGAATGAGGGGGTTTGTTGAGTATACGCCAGGGACTGGCCACCATTAGGGCCATACGGAGTTCACCCACACTTTGCGATGTAGTTAAAACAGCCCTCTCCACACTAGGAGCCCACATGTCCAGCTGCAGGATTTGACCCTGATGGTCAACCAAATTAGTTATTGGGGCTTTCTTTCCTCACACCTCTCAAAGATGTGGCTTGTTCCTCTCCCACAGGGACTCTCCTGTCACTTCCTGTCTATGCACCCTTTTTACTAAGTAAACTCCTCCCCACATTAACTCTCCTTCTCCCTAGCCTTGAGAGTACCAGGGAAGCAGTTTTACACATATTGGCCACCTAGTGGCTGCATGAACACATTACATCATTATATTAACTTAAACTGTATATAGCACATTACTACATTTTAAACATAGTGGATTTGCAGGTCTGAGGTGGCCGAGCCTTACACCCCATTACAGGCCCTCTCTCAATTCTTAGAGGGCCAGCAGCCAGCTCTCACTCATACTTTTTAGAGGGCCAAACACCAGGAGGACCTCCAAGTGCTTCACGCCAGGGAGGACCCACATTCAACAGAGTGCACAGGTGGAGAGGGGCACCAGGTCGGCAGGCACAGCCATCAAGGACACGGGCGCACCTGGGATCCAGTACGTCCCCAGGGCGTGAATACAGTGAGTAAAAACCATCAAACTGCCCTCTTTGTCTGGACTGCTTCATTGCTGTGTGCCTCACAGCGGCGGCCCTACTATCCCTGGCCACAAACCGCGAGTGGCGTAATTTTTATTTTTCATTTAAAACTGTTCGACAGTGCCCCCGGGTCCGGGACCCCTCGAGCCATGGACCGCCTGGCTGAGCAGCTCGGCTGCCCCGGGGCGAGACAACTGCATCTTCCCCTGTGCTACATGCTTGCTAATCCCATGTCCAGGGTGCAAGTGCAGATGCTTCCAGCTCTGCACCTGTTGTTGCACATTCGCAAACACCATCAACAACGGTCACCGATTCTTTGTCCCAGGGCAGCTGTCAGATGTCCTTACACCAGGCTTTGGAACGTAAACATTAATATCCAGTCACCCATGCATCCATAGGCCCAAACACTAATGTCCGACTTATCATCTCCAAGCACGCCATCCATATTAGTCACAAACTGTAAGCACTGCCTTGGTGAAGTGGCAACAGGTTATGGTAAAACTAATTTATTTAGGTGACAAACAGCACAGTTATTGAAAGGTATAACAGACCAGAAAGAACTGTGATTTTTGCCGCTTAATCTGCAACCAGGCATTGTTGTGTGGGATAATGGTCATAAGAGCTTGGCAAGTTTGCACATGTACCTGGCCTGGCTTGGCTCAACCCAGTGGTTCAATGCTTTCTGAAAACTGACCCCGATTTGCCTGAGCTACTTGTAAAGGTATGCTGTGTGTATGTCCCGCAGCCTTTCCCATGACCCTCACATTATACTCATTTTGACCAACACTGATTACTGGTTGATCACCCTTGTCAACCCATGCTACAAGGAAAACTTTCCATCTCTCCTTCATGAGTTTGAGAGGACTAGTAAAATGGTGCAATACCAGAAGACCCTAGTTCAGGGGTGGGGAACCTTTTTTCTGCCAAGGGCCATTTGGAAAGTTCTACCAACCTTCAGGGGCCGCACAAAATTATCAATGTGAAAATGACCCTGCTATATTTGGTCAAATAAAGCAAACCACTTAAACAGAAAATAATTGGCAACAACTCAAAATAACTATACAACCAGAGACAGAGTCTTTAGATTCGCCACGTAACAAATATACCCAAACAAGCCATGATTGTAAATGTACAAAACATTTTATTTTTATAATGCTGCAGGGATATCAAGGTAAATATATAATACATAACATAGGACCAAGGGAATTTTTGTGCTAGAGGGGAAAACCCCACGTGTCCCAGACACTATTCAAGGAGAACAAGTCTCCACTGAGTTAAAACAGACTTCTCAGGGTTAAAGTAACCCACAGGTAGAAAAAGGCTCAAATGTATAAACCTGGAGAAAAAGGCCAGAGTGATAGAAAGTATAGCCCTAAGGGGCAGAGCACCTACCAGGAAGCTGAATCGTCGTGGACCAGGATATCACGTGGGGACCAGCGTCAAACAATTAATTAACTCACCCCTACTGTGGTGGCTGGAGCTGCTTCTCTATGGTGCGGCTGTGATATTTGGTGATACTAATCATGTTTCTTCTCACAACTGCTTTTTCAGGTTTGTCACGGTCTGGAGCGCAGTCAACTCTTTGTGATAATAAGATTGGTAAATCATCACATAACAGACGCTGTATATACATCACAAGAGACGCTTAAGCCATATACATCACATTGGCGATACTGGGACTGCTGTATATACATCACAGGAGACACTGAAGGCACACCCATTACATAGGAGACACTGGGCCTGCTGTATATTCATCACAGGAAACACTGGAGCACAAACATCACTGGTGGGGCTGGGAGTATATATATCACATAGGAGACGCTGGGACTGCTGTATATACATTACAGGAGAAACTGGGGGCACATATGTGCCGCCCCTACAGCGGATCGAACCGATCAGATCCAGAGGTTTTGCTGTGGCTCGAGGGCCCCCGGATCCGGGGCTCAGAGGCCACTTCGATGAAAAGGGGGGGATATTTACAAGGAGAGTCTGTGACGCCACCTGCGGGTTGCGGTAAAGGGGAGTACCGCCGCTGCTGGATGGAGGACCGGGGCAGATGGTGTGGAGCAGCTGGATGGCAGGTCCCTCCGCAGGTAGGGAGGCCCTGGTGTTCGGGTGGAGTGGATGGGATGGCAGGCTGGTTACAGGGGCAGGTTTTTACTCACTGTTGGATCCACAGTACTGCAGAATAAAAGAGGCACACACGCTGCTGAACTAAGTCTCTGTGAGTCACTGCTGCTCTTAGGGAACACGTCCAGGTCCCGTGCCCCAGGTGTCATTAGTGATCCAGTGCCTGCTTCCGTGCACAGTGTTTCTGTCTAGAGTCCCTATAGTCTGGAACTATCAGGAACAGTTCTTCTGTTATTTAAGCGAAGTCCTTACCCTTGGGAGCTGGAACGCGGGAGCTTAGCGAGCTGTCTGTATGGGAGACCCCATCCCCCTCAGTGTGCAGTCGCCCCCAACCTCTGGGCTTATGGGGAAGGTCCCTGAAGGCCCCCTTCCACCGCAGGTCAATTATTGGGTCGCATAGAGCTTCTCCTCAATCTAGGGTCCTGGCACCCTGTCGTGTTCGGTACCAGTCAGTTGTTGTCGCTAGCTGAGGCTGGCTACCATCTCCCCTGGTCCTGGGTCACTGCTTGAGACCCAACACAAGTCACTTCAGGGAGCTCCAACTCCCTCCTGCTCCTCACACTTCGGGAGCTCTCTCTACACTATCTGCTGACTTGGTTCCTCCCACTAGTCTGCCTGACAGTCATGGTGTGAGGTGCATGTTGGGATTTGTAGTGCAGATGGTATGACACCTGTATCTGGGTTCCTGGAACCACGGGGGGTGGGCCTTGCACCATGAAAGGAGAGGATGCAGTTCCCTGTGACACCCTGATATAGTCAGGGGTGTCACACATATATCACATGAGGGGCTGGGGACTTGTAATTTCCCCCAGCCCCTCTTGTGATGTATATATCTCCAGTGTCTCCTGTGATGTCTATGCCCCCAGCACTTCCTGTGATGTATATGCCCCCATCTCCAATGGGATGTATAAGTCACAGGAGATGCTGGGTGCAAACATAACACAAGAGGGGCTGGGGAGGCATACACAAAGCAAGAGGGGCTGGGGGGTTTACACAAAGCAAGAGGGGCTGGGGGGGGTGTACACAAAGCAAGAGGGGCTGGGGGGGTGTACACAAAGCAAGAGGGGCTGGGGGGGTGTACACAAAGCAAGAGGGGCTGGGGGGTGTACACAAAGCAAGAGGGGTGTATGAAACGCCCGCGCCGGGGCCTGCAGGGATGGCATGGTCACCGGGCCGGTGGTATTCGGGGTCAGGCTGTGAGTGGCCTGACCCAGCTTCCGTTACCCCGGCGGGTTTCAATAAAAGGAAAGTCCGACAGTCAGTCCGGTGTGACAAGGGGATAGAAGGAGGGTGACAGGGTTCCTGGGGAGCTTGCCATCGCTCAAAGCGGCAACTGAGTTCTCTGCCTCCTCTGCCACAGCTCTCCCCCAGGAAACGGTATGGGACGGAGATGGGGGATGCTAGCAGCGCCACCCGTGGTATGCGGCCAGGTGTTCAGCTGCCTCTGCACAGTCACTCTCTGGGGCAGGTGTTATAAGCAGCCGGATGGAATCGCTCCCCAGGAGTGGAGCGGGGAAGCCCCTGGAGGTTAATCAGACCCGGGGTAACAGTCCTCAGGGACACCGGGGGCATGGGATGGTAGCATTACTCACACCAGTCATGGAGTGCGGGTTCCAGTTTCTCTTTATTTAAAGTCCGTTCCACATCGCACCCGGATGCTGGTCCTCGCCGCCTGTAGCCTCTGGTCGGTCCCGGGCATGTAGGAGGAAGTGGTCCGGTGAGGTGATCTGGGGGTCCCTCTCTTTCGGTGCGTTAATGCTATTCCCGTGGCATGGAGCATCTTGGGGACCCGCCGCCATTCTGTCTCTCTCTTGCCCGGTAGTGTACACATTAACCGCCACCAGGTACAACGTTTTCAAAGATCCCCAGTCCTCGGCTCCATCCCCTTCCTCAAGATGTTATCAGCCCTGGTCTTGTGGCATCTCCTCAGCAGGGAGCTCTTTCCCCTGAGTTCTGTGCTCTCTCACAGCCTCTGATGTTCTGACCAAAACTTCTGTCTGCTCTGCACTAAACTCACTCATTCAGGCCCCCCTCCCCTTGGGTTGTCATGGGGACCTGCCTGTGTGCATCCACCTGCTGTTAAGGAGACAGGATGAGTCATGAGGCTCAAACTACAGGCTGCAAAAGCTATTAACTCCTTCCTGCCAGTGTGATGTGAGTGTGTGTGTGTGGACTTCACTCTTCCTGCCTGGGAAAAATGAGGTAATATTTAATACCCTGTAATGACCCGGTTGCAGGGGCGTTACACTCCTCCAGACCAAAAACACAACACTCCAGGGTTGCGACAACAAACAACACCGCAAAAAAAAAACCTTTTGTTATATAAAAACAAATTAACATGTCCCTTCTACCGGGACCCAATAAAGGATAGGAAGAAGCAGGAGGAAAAAGAAGAAGAAAGAGAAGGAAAGCATGGAAAAAGAAACATTTGCATATGTCAAAACATTTAAACTTTCGGGAACAGGCCTCCTTACGATGCTCCAGGGCCCTCCAGGTACCCAGGTTTATGGAATAAACTCAGGAGTCCAATCTCGGTGCAGGTTGCAGTGTCGGGTTCACCCTCCGGCCACCACTCGCCAAAGCTCGCACCCGGGCAGTCCATATCATCTCCCCATCTTGTCTTGGTCCTGGGGAGGCAGGGTTCCTGGCTCCTAGCAAATGTCCAACAAAGGGGCGGGCACTGATTTTCACGCCCCGCCGCAGCCCCACCCACGAAGGGCGGGCAAGTCCAGTCCTTGTTGGTACGCATGACGCCCATCCCATTCTCAATGGACGCCATTGTACAGTCGAAGTCCATTTGTCGCATACCCGCAGCCGCGGGCACCAAAATAAACGTTAGACAATCCAATTTTGTAGATGTTGTACACAATGCACACGTCATCCGGTGTTATCCGGTCTAGCCCAGACCCTACTTGCAGCGCCAAGATGAAATGCCCACGCCGGGGCCTGAAGGGACGGCACGGTCACCGGGCCGGTGGTATTTGGGGTCAGGCTGTGAGTTGCCCGACCCGGCTTCCGTGACCCCGGCGGGTTTCAATAAAAGGAAAGTCCGACAGTCAGTCCGGTGTGACAAGGGGATGGAAGGAGGGTGACTGGGTTCCTGGGGAGCTTTCCATCGCTCACAGTGGCCACTGAGGTCTCGGCCTCCTCTGCCGCAGCTCTCCCTCAGGAAACGGTATGGGACGGAGATGGGGGATGCTAGCAGCACCACCCATGGTATGCGGCCAGGTGTTCAGCCGCCTCTGCACAGTCACTCTCCGGGACAGGTGTTATAAGCAGCCGGATGGAATCGCTCCCCATGGGTGGAGCGGGGAAGCCCCGGGAGGTTAATGAGACCCGGGGCAACAGTCCTCAGGGACACCGGGGGCATGGGGCGGTAGCATTACTCACACCAGTCCCGGAGTGCGGGTTCCAGTTTCTCTTTATTTAAAGTCCGTTCCACATCGCACCTGTGTGCTGGTCCTCGCCGCCTGTAACCTCTGGTCGTTCCCGGGCAGGCAGGAGGAAGGGGTCCGGTGAGGTGATCTGGGGGTCTCTCTCTTTTGGTGCTTTAATGCTATCCTCGTGGTATGGACCATCTTGGGGACCCGCCGCCATTCTGTCTCTCTCTTGTCCGGTAGCGTACACCTTAACCGCCACCAGGTACAATGTTTTCAAAGATCCCCAGTCCTCAGCTCCATCCCATTCCTCAAGATGTTATCAGCCCTGGTCACGTGGCATCTCCTCAGCAGTGAGCTCTTTCCCCTGAGGTCTGTGCTCTCTCACAGCCTCTGACGTTCTGACCAAAACGTCTGTCTGCTCTGCACTAAACTTACTCATTCAGGCCCCCCTCCCCTTGGGTTGTCATGGGGACCTGCCCTGTATGCAGCCACCTGCTCCTTAAGGAGACAGGATGAGTCATGAGGCTCAAACTACAGGCTGCAAAAGCTATTAACTCCTTCCTGCCAGTGTGATGTGAGTGTGTGTGTGGACTTCACTCCTCCTGCCTGGGAAAAATGGGGTAACATTTAATACCCTGTAATGACACGGTTGCAGGGGCGTTACACGTACATAATGCAAGAGTGGCTGGGGCATACACAACGCAAGGGGTCTGGGGGGCATAGACATCACAAGAGGTGCTGGGGCGTAGACATCACAAGAGGGGCTGGGGGCGTACACATCACAAGAGGGGCTGCGGGCACACACATCACTGGGGGGCACAGACATCACTGGGGGGCACAGACATCATTGTGGGAGAGCACAGACATCACTGGGGAGGGGGCACAGACATCACTAGGGGGCACATACATCACTGGGGAGAGCACAGACATCACTTAGGGGACTGGGGGCACGGATATCACTTGCAGAGCATAGTCATCACTAGGGAGGCATGGACATCACTGAGGGGGGCTGCACACAGCACTGGGGGATTGCACACAGCACTTGCAGGGTCCTGACATCACGGGGAAGGGACACAAATCTGGGATGATACACAGCATGGGGGGGCACAGCACTGAGGGTTGCACATAACTCTGGTGGGGGGTGGTACACAGAACTGGGGGGCCACAAAGCACTGGATGGAGCACAGGCAGGCGCCGGACACACAGCACCATAGGGCAGAGGAGTGGATACACAGCTCCAGAGGGCAGAGGGGTGGGCACACATCTTTGGATGACAGAGGGGTGGGCACACAGCTCCAGAGGGCAGAGGGGCGGGCACACAGCTGCGGAGGTTAGAGGGTGGACATACACTGCTGGAAGCTGTGAAGGTGCTGTGGGATGGAAGCGCAGAGTGCTAAACCCGCCCACAAAGTAAGTCCTGAGCATGCTGGCAAGGGTAAGCGGGAGAGCCCATTGGTAGGCAAAAGCAGCGCGTGTGGTGATTTAAAGGGCCGACGGCCTAAAAGACCGCTGCTGTCCCCAGAGGCAGCATAAAAGGTTGGAGGTTCCCCACCCCTGCTCTAGTTGAACAATTCATACAAAAACTTACCAACTGATAATTCTGAATGGTAGAGGTCCTAGTTCCTTAGGCTACCAAGGAGAAGAGATAAAGGCGACACACACCAGGTCAATCAGAGGCAGGGGATCACTATGAAAGATCTAGGACAGTTTCATTAGACACTCACAGCACCCAAGCTCTGATATGCGGGGTAGTCTGACGAGACGGGAAAAGTTTATGAAGATGGTGAAGGAGTACTTAGCTGGCTCTACCAACGTCCTCCATGATTTCATTATGCTGTACAACTCTTTGGTATCCAAGCTGGACATGTGGCATCAACTGTCTCTGTATGCAATGGAGATGCTGGCCTGCACTGTTGATAGTGTTTTGTCAAAGTGAGTTGTTAGTGCTGCCGGGGGCCTAATAACTGATCAACTGAAAATGATGACAGGCTGACTGTTCTTAAAATGACCAAGGCCTAGATTGGCCCTGACTTCTTAACCCCAGCGGATAACAGCAGCGGAACACAAGTCAAATCAAATGTTCCTTTATTCCCTGTTGTATTCTCATGCACCCCTTCCCATTACAAAAAAAAGCATACGGTTAATATTTTCTTTTTGTTTTTTTTTCTGGTCCTCCTCTTCCTTCTATATATCAACACGGTTATCATGCAGCCCTTGCTCCAAATTTTTTGAGAGCCATCAGCCGGCCCTCGAGCATAAATTTTGGAGGGCCATCAGGTGGCTCTCACTCATAATTTTAAAGGGCCAGCAGGCGGCCTTCAACCAATATTTCTTTTTCAGGGCTTCATCTTTTATTTTCAAAAATAAAGCCATACAGTTTCCAGGCGAGAGCACAACAAACAGTCATCCACGAAACCTAGCTTCCTGTCCCACTTTGTGGGGGGGGGGGGCGTGAACAATATGCTTAAAGCCAGAACAGTGCAAACAGGAGGTCGGTTGGATGGTAGATAATGTTTCCAGTCTGTTTCCCAGCACCACCCTGTCTTCCACTCAGTCCAGTCTCAGTAACCAAGAGTCTGTCCTCTCATACTGAACATTTCAAGAGGGAAATGAGATTGTGTGTAGTGATGCCCAAATATTTAAGCAGCCATGATCAGAAGAAGACGACGGTGTGCAACGGAAATTAGTGTCTCAAGCAGTCGATGATGATGAAACACAGTTACCAACAAGTGATGCTGTTAAGACAAGTTAAAAGGAGGATCAGAGTGCGAAAGTGTAAGACGAGGTGGTGGACAATAAAGTCACTCACCCAACCTGGCACTGTTTCATGCAGAACGAGGACAGCAGTGCAGAGCTGGCGGGATCAGCAGCACCTCAACTGGCAGGAAGAGACAGTGGGGTGGTCAGATGGAGTGCTATGTTCTTACAACAACTCACAAAGGGGTAAAGATAGCACACTAAAAACTGCAACTGACTGCCGGTTTTCTTACAGACTAGAGATCCCAACCGTACAGTCCCTATCGGTTCATGCTGGAGTTGGAATAGACCTGACAACAGACTAAATGATTGCTACCTGATCGGCCATCAAGCATTGCACGTTCCTCCTAAAGAACTGGCAGAGCAGAGTGCAAATTACCTACAGAAAGGAAGGTATGCTGAAGTAAAAAGTGATCTCAGATTGAGTAAGATAAACAACAAATTCAAAATAACAAAGAAGGTGGATATTGCTAAAGAACATGCTGCCTACTTATGGACAACAAACATAAGATGCAGAATGGAGAACAAAAACAGCATAGAGAAATATCCAAGCTGTTTTTCCCCTGACTGGCAGACACTACAGCAATATGGCTGGACTTCAAAATGAAAATCTCACCAGCAGGAAATACTAGGAGCAGGAACATACTTAAATCCACACCCAAGTGATTGGGCAGGCAAATGAGTAAATTAATAAACCTGTTACCCTAATAAAACCAAAGCACTTATAACAGAAACTAAACATCTAAAGAAAAGGTGAATCTACTGTGGTCCGGCAGACCGAGAGGCTGACCACAGAGCACAGACTCAAGTGTTCAAGTCCAGATGCATGACAGTGAGAAGGCGGATAACAGTTTCCCAGTATCCCTACACACGGCAAGTTCCCTGGTTAAGGATTCGGTATTCTTTTTTTCTAGTGTATTCCCATGCACCCTTTCCCACCCAATAAAGTGTATACAGTTCATAGTTTATTATTTTTCTTATCCTCCTGCTCCTCCATCAAATAAACAGGATCATCATATGGCCCTCACTACAAATTTTTAGAGGGCCATCAGGCGACCCTAACTCATACATTTTGGTGGGCCATCAGGCGGCCCTCACTCAACTGACAAAACTTTTGTGGAATATATCAAGATGGTGAGCGCCGATGATACCATAATCAGTATAACCATCCTGCTTCTGTGTCTACCCAAACACTTGCTGCTCACAATTAAAGAGAAAGCTTTGCATATCGACCTTGTTGGGAAGGAGAAAATACACGGAGTGCTGAATGCTTGCATATCATGACAGCTTGCTCTGGAAATGTTGCCGTTTAGGCTTGTAGACTCAGAGACTTTCCGCAACTTGCTGGCGGTGGCCGTCTTGCGGTTCTCTGTTACCAGCCACTGATATTTCTCAGTGTGCCATGTCCAACTTACACCTGCTCGTGTCCCATAATATCACCCATGCCCTGACCAATGCAGTTAGGTTGCAGCAGCAGTATACCTATAGAAGGACTGTAAAGCAATATACCCTGACTATATGCCTCTAGTACAAGATATCCCTCCTCCTGCAGATATCCCTACACTGAATGCAATTAATAGCAATATTTATAGAGAATAGAATAAATGTAGGCCTGAAAAGGACTTTTGGTTTTAGGTTGCAGCAGCAAGGTCTGTGAGACTGGAACCACTGCATGTCTCTAATCCACTATCCTTTCTCTAGCAGCTTGCCCTACACTAAATGCAGCTAAAAGCATTATTATAATAAAATAGATTTTTTTTACGTCACAGCAGCAAGGTCTGTAAGGCGAGAATCCCTGCCTACATGCCTCTAATACACTATCCATTCTCCTCCAGCAGCGGTATTATTATGGAATAGAATAGATATGAATTAGGTCTGAAAAGGACGCTTAGTATAATGTTGCACCACCAGATACTGTGACACAATAACACACTGTCTCTTCTTCAGCAGAATCTCTCCCTAACACACTGTCCCTTCTCTAGCAGTATCTCTCCCTACACTTTTTCCAGGTACAGTGCGCCAAGCATGCCGCCACCATGTCTTATACAGACTTGAACTAATGAGGCTAGCCAATCACAGTAATGCCAGTAGCCAACATGGCTACAGCATTACTGTGATTGGCAGGCAATTCCCGCATGTTTAGTGGCTCAAAAAAGCAGTGAAGCATGCGGAGCAGGACTTGAACATGGAGTCGGAGTATCAGAATACACAATAGAGTACTGAGTGTCTGGAGCACCCTGATGCTCGATTGTGTACCGAGAAGTGCCGAGCTCGCTCACTCATCAGTAATGAATACAGCACACTCATCAATGCAGATATAATATGGGTTGCATAGCTCTATTTAAGTCTTTATTTGAGTCTGCTCATGTGAACTATTGAAGGAGTTGCTAACCAGACTACAGTTCCATAACTTGTGCGACTTGTGATGTAAACAAAAAGAAGCAATTAGTAGAAAAAAAAGAGATTTCCCTGGTATAGCACCGCTCCTATGAATTTATAAAACAAATACTGAAATGTATGATGTGCACAAATGGCTCGTAATGTACACAGCTCCGATATGGGCTGTGCTAACAGGATGTGGATCTGATAATGCAGAAGTGAAGTAATTCCTCTGCTTTCATGTAAGACGTTTACAAAGAATATATAACTTTTTTTATCTTTTTTGTCTGTTTATTCGGTGCAGAAGCTCCAGCTTTGTGAAGTGAAAATGATCTTTATTTGAGTTCAGTGAAGCCACATAATATATTCAGTGATGTCGACTTCCCTGAAACAATGATCAAAAAAGATTGGATATACATATCACTGTGTGACGCCCTGGGCAAGCCAGGGGTCACAGGTCACAACATCACATGCACCCCACATTCCCGGCAGGTACACCTAGGCTAACCTAAAATCCTTGTTGCCTTCCTCCAGGGGCTGATGTCCACACCAGGAGGTGGGCCAGGCGGTTGGCTCTGCCCACCGAGGAGTTCACAGCCCTGGAGGCGGGAAAACCAGGCAGATCAGAGAGAGTTGAAGTTGAAGTCAGACTAGAGTCTGAGAAGCAGATCAGTTTGAGGGAGTGAAGTAGAAGGAAGTGGTAAAGGAGGACAGTAAGAGTGGCGACAGAAAAGGAACAGTTAAGAAAGCCTGAAGTTGGTCCGGGTGTGTGCCCCGGACTGAGACAGCAAGGTCAGCAGACGGCGGTGATAGTCTGCAGGGGGACTGCTTGGAGGTTGCTGGAAGGACCGCGGACGGGTGGTGACCCGGCGGTACCGGAGCAGTATACGAAGAACAGTCAGCACCAGGGCAGGGGCCTTTCGGATCCCGGCAAGGCTAGGAGTCGCCATAATTTGCCAAATCCGTCAGTGAAGGGGACCTCTGTCTCCTAACAACCAAGTCCCGATTGAAGGCAACAGTCCGACCGTTAAGGGGAGACACCGCCACCGCCAAGGCACCAGTTTCCCAGGGCCAGCGCCTGCGGGCAAGAGAGGGGCTCCTCCGGCTCATGTCCAGGTCGGGGAGCGGGTAACCGGTGGGAACCCATCGCTACTAAAAAGACTTTACATAGGTGCAGGGAAGAGGCCGTCACCGCTAACTGCAGGGAACATCAGCACCGTAATCGTCCGAGGGACCCGTCCAACCAGCCGTTTGTTTACCGAGAACTGTGTCGTGTTTACTGGCTGAGTGAGTACCTCCGTGCCGTGCGGCACAGCGCTGCCCCTGCGCCCCTGCACCTCCACAGGCCCCATACCCGCCTGTCCACCATACCAACCCCATCACTGGGCCCCGGGACCACCAAACCCCCTACCCACGGAGGGGCAAATCAACAACTGGCTGCTCCATACCATCACTCCCGGGCTCCCCAGACAGAGCAGCGGTGGTGTCCACTTAATCACCACAACCGTGGGTGGCGTCACAGACAATAAACTATCCCCACAACCAATCCCCTTTCACTCACGGGCGAGGAGCGCCGCTCGAGTCCCCGGGATCCGGCCCATCGCTCGAGCCACCGAGCAGCAGCAGGCCGCAGCAGCCGCGGCAGCCGGACCCAAGCAGTGGGAGAGCGTGGCGTCCCCTCCTCCGCCCGCGACAACTTGGCAACACGAACAGGATCTTACCGCTCTGCCGTTGGGTAGAGGTGCGCCTTGTGACCGCCGGAGGTATCCGGCCGAAAAATTTCGGAAGTCGCCATCTTTGGCGCGAAAAGTTCCCGCTCGAGCGTCTTCTCGAGTAGTAGAGGCGCGAAGGCCAAAACCCCGCCCCGATAGAGGAGGGGCCGGGAAAAAGGCTAAGGGGGACGAAATGGCGACTGGTCGCATGTAGCCGTGGCTATACAGATAAGGACGCTGGGACCCCACGATCCGCCGACCCCTGCAAAGAATGTCCGCTCCCCCTAGCTATGCAGAGGCTACCGAACCGGTGCCCGGGACAGCGGCATGGCTGAGGGCCCGGACAGCAGGAATCTGCCGACACTACCGGGACCAGATCTGCCGGCTGATGGAACAGTGGACCGCGGAGGTGGAGGATGCAGCTGCAGTTGCATGAGTGTATGGAATGGAGGCCATGATGGAGGAGCTGGTGAGTGACCCACGCCCCTGTGTCCCCGAGGGACCGGCCGCTGCGGATGAGGGACCCGGTCTACCCCTGGCCCCCATGCCACCTCCGTCCTCCTTGCCTGTGCACCGCACTGCTCCTGGTCCATCGGGCGTATACCCCTCCATGACAGTGGCGGAGAGAGTGGCAAGCCTGGAAGCTGCGGCAGCTGGCGGCAACCCGCCTGATGCAGGGACGGACGATAGTGATTCCGGGCCTGATACCGAGCCCGTTTCGGAAGAGGATGAAGGAGTCGTCGCCCTGCATGGCATGGAGGCCACATATATCCCCCGAAGTGGAAATAACGGGTATCGGGCGGCCCTTCCTCGCCGTGCTTACTATGCACTGGAGGGGCTGGTGCCCGTGTTCTTCCACCCGGAGCCGGGTGAGGAGGACGAAAGTGCACAGTAAAGGCAGCGGAGCACCGTTGTCCAGTCCCCGTTGGGACCGCCAGTGTGGTTGTTTAAAAAGTTGTGAAAATGAAGAATTGATTACCGAACAGTCATCTGATTGCACCGTGATTTGCAACCGGCCGTTGCCGGCACCGTTGTCCCCGTGGGGACCCTTCAAAAAGCTGTTTGCATAGGAACTCCTATGGACAAGCCCATGAACTTGCAGGGCAACCACAGACGCTAGTGGCTTGTAAATAAGTTGTGTTACCGTTACCGTTTCCACATTACCGCCTCCGGAGAGGCAGGTTGGAGGGAGGGCCCACAGCAGAGCAGGCTGGGGCCCAGCCACCACAGGAACCGGTGGCTACCCTCTGGAGGGGAAGGACAGATCCCGCTCGGGTAACTGGTTCAGGACTGGGGTCAAGGGGTGCTGCCTGGGTTTTAGGGGCAGCATCAGGGCCAGGTTGCTTGGGTGGGAGAGAGCGGAGACCGTAACCGTTAACCATTAAAAACCGTAACGTTTAAGAAATGTGCCTCCCGATGTGGGATGATGTTTTTCTACCTGTATATATGTTACCCTTTTTTATCTTTGCAGAAAAACAAAAGGAAAATAAAACCGGTGTTGGACGGGCAGTCCGAGGACGGTCTGCGTTTTGCTAAGGGGGAATGTGACGCCCTGGGCAAGCCAGGGGTCACAGGTCACAACATCACATGCACCCCACATTCCCGGCAGGTACACCTAGGCTAACCTAAAATCCTTGTTGCCTTCCTCCAGGGGCTGATGTCCACACCAGGGGGTGGGCCAGGCGGTTGGCTCTGCCCACCGAGGAGTTCACAGCCCTGGAGGCGGGAAAACCAGGCAGATCAGAGAGAGTTGAAGTTGAAGTCAGACTAGAGTCTGAGAAGCAGATCAGTTTGAGGGAGTGAAGTAGAAGGAAGTGGTAAAGGAGGACAGTAAGAGTGGCGACAGAAAAGGAACAGTTAAGAAAGCCTGAAGTTGGTCCGGTTGTGTGCCCCGGACTGAGACAGCAAGGTCAGCAGACGGCGGTGATAGTCTGCAGGGGGACTGCTTGGAGGTTGCTGGAAGGACCGCGGACGGGTGGTGACCCGGCGGTACCGGAGCAGTATACGAAGAACAGTCAGCACCAGGGCAGGGGCCTTTCGGATCCCGGCAAGGCTAGGAGTCGCCATAATTTGCCAAATCCGTCAGTGAAGGGGACCTCTGTCTCCTAACAACCAAGTCCCGATTGAAGGCAACAGTCCGACCGTTAAGGGGAGACACCGCCACCGCCAAGGCACCAGTTTCCCAGGGCCAACGCCTGCGGGCAAGTGAGGGGCTCCTCCGGCTCATGTCCAGGTCGGGGAGCGGGTAACCGGTGGGAACCCATCGCTACCAAAAAGACTTTACATAGGTGCAGGGAAGAGGCCGTCACCGCTAACTGCAGGGAACATCAGCACCGTAACCGTCCGAGGGACCCGTCCAACCAGCCGTTTGTTTACCGAGAACTGTGTCGTGTTTACTGGCTGAGTGAGTACCTCCGTGCCGTGCGGCACAGTGCTGCCCCTGCGCCCCTGCACCTCCACAGGCCCCATACCCGCCTGTCCACCATACCAACCCCATCACTGGGCCCCGGGACCACCAAACCCCCTACCCACGGAGGGGCAAATCAACAACTGGCTGCTCCATACCATCACTCCCGGGCTCCCCAGACAGAGCAGCGGTGGTATCCACTTAATCACCACAACCGTGGGTGGCGTCACGGACAATAAACTATCCCAAAACCCAATCCCCTTTCACTCACGGGCGAGGAGCGCCGCTCGAGTCCCCGGGATCCGGCCCATCGCTCGAGCCACCGAGCAGCAGCAGGCAGCAGCAGCCGCGGCAGCCGGACCCGAGCAGTGGGAGAGCGTGGCGTCCCCTCCTCCGCCCGCGACAACTGCAAAGGGCGTCACATGAAAGTTACATTTAAATTTGCAACTATCACAAAATTTCCAACAGTATTAAAATGTGTTTGATAGCGATTATGCAATATACTCCTTGCTTTCTTGCAGGGCTACCATCAGGGCATTACAACCATACCTGGTGTACCAGGCCCCGGGCAATTACTTAGATTTATTAAGCTCCGATCACCCCCCTCTTCACCAGGCCCATGTGCGGCACTGTACCTTTAAATCTTCCTGTCTGGCCGCTTCAGATGTGGCTACGCAGCATGCTGTGCGTGGTCAGGCCCTAGCAGATCATCTGCATGAAGAGAATTCCCAGCATCTTCTCTGCTCCAGACAAAGACCTGCGGAGCTCAGTGCAGGCTCCGCCCCCTCCTCCTCCTGTGCGATTCATGGCTTCTCTCTTAGACACAGACTTCCAGGCCAGTCAGAGGCTGGTAAGATGGATGTGTGGTGACAGCTGGTGATAGGGGCTCTGGGTCTGCTATATTGTGCACTGTGGTGGCCTGGATGGAAGGCTAATAGAGGGTCTGTAGCTGTGTATGTTATAAGAGGCTGAGGCGGGGCGGGCTGGCCCGGGGGGGCAGGCAGGTAATTGCCCCCTGGACCAGCCCAGTTGCTCTACAGAGCCTGCCACCTGCTGCATAATGTCAATATAACACTTATATGGCCGCACACAGTGAACTGCGCATGGCCGTGTCTCCTGTACTGTGATGTCACGCTCCGGCACAGACACATACAGGCGCAGACAGTGCCAGCCAGTCGCATTATAGTAAAGGAGAAAGGGCCACACGCAGTTCACTGTGCGCGGCCATGTGTGTTATAATGACGTTATGCCAGGGCCGCCATCAGGGCATTACTGCCCTTACTGGTGTATGGGGCCGGATGAGCAGAAGCAAGGAGGGGGACCCGGGTGCTGACAGAAAGCTGCCATCCCCCCTACTGCTCTGCACTAATCTATATGATCAGTGCTGAGCAAGGGAGGGAAGCTACCTGGGAGATAAACGGAAGCTGTTGGAGCTGAGCAGGTGAAGTGAGAAAATTCAGGACCTTTCAGGTCATGTGCCTGATCACATGACCGGTGAATCAAAAGGTCCTGTGGCTGTTCAGCTGCTGTAGCCTTCGTGCAGGTCCCTCTTGCTACTCTCCTGCTCTGCACCAATCAGGAACTCCAAGATGAGGTAATGTATAGAGTGTGTAAGTAAATGTGCTTGTTGTGAAGCTGTGTGTGTCTAAATGTGCAGCATTTATCAGAGTTGTGTTTGTTAATAGGTGCATGTATTAGAGCTGTGTATGTAGGTGCATGCAGTAGGGCTATTTGTTTGTATATGTGCATGTATTAGAGCTATTTCTATATGTGCATGTAGCAGAGCTATGTATGTCTACTGGCCTGTATTAGAGACGTGTGTGTCTATATTTGCATAAAGCAAAGCTGTGTATGTCTATGGGGATGTAGCAGAACTGCGTGTGTCTATGGGCATGTAGCGAAGCCGCGTGTATCTATGGGCATGTAGCAGAGCCGTGTGTGTCTATGGGCATGTAGCAAAGCCTCGTGTGTCTGTGGGCATGTAGGGGAGCCGTGTGTGTCTATGGGCATGTACTGGAGCCGTGTATGTCTATGGGCATGTAGCAGAGCCATATGTGTATAATATATACACTACAGAAAGACACTAACAATAGATTTATTACCTCCATATTCTACTCTAGTACGTTTAAAATTAGTAATAATGACCGATCCCTTTTACACTGCCAGGGAAGTTTTAATAGGAAAAATGTTATTTTTATTTCTGCTGTGTAAACCTGGGGTGTGTCTTATGGTAAAGAGCGTCTTATAATTAAAAAAAAATAGGGAGCTTAGCTTTATTAAGGCCTGGGGCCCCAGTTATAGCCACAGCTACTTAGGTATGGCCGCTGAAGAGGGGGCCGGCTGTGTATGACATCATTAGTGACATCCGACACTGCCTCTGTCCTTCTGTTCATTATTGTGAAGTTGGTAATGCGCTAAAGAGGCTGCTGTGCACAGTAGAAACAGTACCGTCCTGGGAGACAAAGGATGTCACCGCGAGGAGAGAGGATCGTCCGATCACCGCCGAGCATCAGGACTCCATCTGAACCTTTTGTCTTTAGCGTCAGAGCCGCCTGCAGCTGTTGGATATAATCTGTGTGTGTCTGTCTTCCGGCTCATACACAGCATCATACTGTATATACACTACAGCTCATATTTCGTCTGTATATTCTATATGTATATAGTGTGGATGTGTGTGTACAGTATATATTACATATACGCAGCCAGCAGCCCGCATCTTCATTTATTTTATTTATATATATATATATATATATATATATATATATATATATATATACATACACACAGTGGGTACGGAAAGTGTTCAGACCCCCTTTAAATTTTTCACTCTTTGTTTCGTTGCAGACATTTGGTAAATTCAAAAAAGTTCTTTTTCTTCTCATTAATGTACACTCCACTCCATCTTGACAGAAAAAAAACGAAATGTAGAAATGTTTGCATATTTTTGAAACAAGAAATACCACATGGTTATAAGTATTCAGACCCTTTGCTCAGACACTCATATTTAAGTCGCATACTGTTAATTTCCTTGTGATCCTCCTTGAGATGGTTCTACTCCTTCATTGGAGTCCAGCTGTGCTTAATTAAACTGATAGGACTTGATTTGGAAATGCACACACCTGTCTATATAAGACCTCACAGCTCACAGTGTATGTCACACCATATGAGAATCATGAGATGAAAGGACCTACCCAAGGAGCTCAGAGATAGGAATTGTGGCAAGGCACAGATCTGGCCAAGGTTGCAAAAGAATTGCAGTACTCAAGGTCCCTAAAGGTACCGTCACACTAAGCAACATCGCTAGCATCATCGCTGCTGAGGCACAACTTGCTAGCGATGTTGCTGTGTGTGACATCCAGCAACAACCTGGCCCCTGCTGTGAGGTTGCTGGTTGTTGCTGAATGTCCTGGACCATTTTTTAGTTGTGGCTCTCCCGCTGTGAAGCACACTTCGCTGTGTGTGACAGCGACAGAGCAACACCTAAATGTGCAGTGAGCAGGGAGCCGGCTTCTGCGGACACTGGTAACCAATGTAAATATCGGGTAACCAAGAAGCCCTTTCCTTGGTTACCCGATATTTACCTTCGTTACCAGCGTCCACCGCTCTCAGCTTTCAGTGCTGGCTCCCTGCACACATAGCCAGACTACACATTGGGTAATTAACCCGATGTGTACAGTGGCTAGGTGTGCAGGGAGCCAGCGCTAAACGGTGTGCGCTGGTAACCAAGGTAAATATCGGGTTGGTTACCCGATATTTACCTTAGTTACCAAGCGCAGCATGCTTTCACGTGTAGCGACGCTCCAGCGATCCCTGCCAGGTCAGATTGCTGGTGGGATCGCTGGAGCGTCGCTTAGTGTGACATCTCACCAGCGACCTCCTAGCAACTTACCAGCGATCCCTATCAGGTTGTATCGTTGTTGGGATCGCTGGTAAGTTGTTTAGTGTGACTGGGCCTTTAGAGCATAGTGGCCTCCATAATCCTTAAATGGAAGAAGTTTGGGACCACCAGAACTCTTCCTATACATAGCCATCCAGCTAAACTAAGCAATTGTGGGAGAAGAGCCTTGGTGAGAGAGGTAAAGAAGAACCCCAAAATCACTGTGGCTGAGCTCCAGAGATGCAGTAGGGAGATTGGAGAAAGTTCCACAAAGTCAACTATCACTGCAGCCCTCCACCAGTTGGGCCTTTATAGCAGAGTGGCTGACGGAAGCCTTTCCTCAGTGCAAGACATATAAAAGCCCGCATAGAGTTTGCAATAAAACACATGAAGGACTCCCAAACTATAAGAAATAAGATTCTCTCGTCTGATGAGACAAAGATAGAACTTTTTGGTGATAATTCTAAGCGTTATGTTTGGAGAAAACCAGGTACTGCTCATCACCAGGGCCGTACTGGGACTGAAAATCAGTCCTTGTATTTGAGAGCAGACAGGCCCACCTGATATGAAATTAATGTAAAATATATTCGTTAAGTTGTTGATTGCTTGAGTGTATAGCACAATTACAGCGTCCAAACTGCTGTAAAGCCAGAATGACATCATGTGTAATTTGTCGCCCTACAGAAAATTTAGATGCCTAGATGGGGGTCTTTATTACAATTATGACCACAAAAAAACAGTCAATTAGATCTGGCTCCATTAATCCAGCATACTCATCATAGGACATAAAAGGAGTACAATGAGCACTAACTGGTCACATGGATAAAGTGGTGCTAAACCTGCAAATACAGTTAGGTCCAGAAATATTTGGACAGTGACACAATTTTCGCGAGTTGGGCTCTGCATGCCACCACATTGGATTTGAAATGAAACCTCTACAACAGAATTCAAGTGCAGATTGTAACGTTTAGGCTGGACTCACACGAGCGTATGGCATCCGATGCGAGAGCATCGGATGCGATATGCTAATGTCCCCCGGCTCAGGCTCTGCTGCGAGCGTGAGCCGGGTGTCATGCGACTGTAACCCGATCTTGCGATCGGGTCACAGCTGTGAAGCTGAGTGCAGGCGCTGCGGAGGAGAGGGAGGGGTTAATCCTCCCATCTCCTCCACTGTCAGCCTGTGCGTAGATCGCACTGCACTGGGATAACATCCGAGTGCAGTCCGATGTATCTCTCGCATCCATTCACTTGAATGGGTGCGAGAGATACGGCGGTAGCAGCAAAACGCAGCATGCTGCCACTTTTCTCGCATCCAGAATCTGGATGCAAGAAAAGCTGACCAACAGCTCAACCTCATTGCCTAACATTGGTCAGAGTGCAATGCGAGAATTTCTCGCATTGCACTCGTCCGATTTTCACGCTCGTGTGAGCGTACCCTTAGTTTGAAGGTTTGAACAAAAATATCTGATAGAAATTCTAGGAATTGTACACATTTCTTTACAAACACTCCACATTTTAGGAGGTCAAAAGTAATTGGACAAATAAACCAAACCCAAACAAAATAATTTTATTTTCAATATTTTGTTGCGAATCCTTTGGAGGCAATCACTGCCTTAAGTCTGGAACCCATGGACATCACCAAACGCTGGGTTTCCTCCTCCTTAATGCTTTGCCAGGCCTTTACAGCCGCCTCCTTCAGGTCTTGCTTGTTTGTGGGTCTTTCCGTCTTAAGTCTGGATTTGAGCAAGTGAAATGCATGCTCAATTGGGTTAAGATCTGGTGATTGACTTGGCCATTGCAGAATGTTCCACTTATTGCACTCATGAACTCCTGGGTAGCTTTGGCTGTATCCTTGGGGTCATTGTCCATCTGTACTATGAAGCGCCGTCCGATCAACTTTGCGGCATTTGGCTGAATCTGGGCTGAAAGTATATCCCTGTACACTTCAGAATTCATCCGGCTACTCTTGTCTGCTGTTATATCATCAATAAACATAAGTGACCCAGTGCCATTGAAAGCCATGCATGCCCATGCCATCACGTTGCCTCCACCATGTTTTACAGAGGATGTGGTGTGCCTTGAATCATGTGCCGTTCCCTTTCTTCTCCAAACTGTTTTCTTCCCATCATTCTGGTACAGGTTGATCTTTGTCACATCTGTCCATAGAATACTTTTCCAGAACTGAGCTGGCTTCATGAGGTGTTTTTCAGCAAATTTAACTCTGGCCTGTCTATTTTTGGAATTGATGAATGGTTTGCATCTAGATGTGAACCCTTTGTATTTACTTTCATGGAGTCTTCTCTTTACTGTTGACTTAGAGACAGATACACCTACTTCACTGAGAGTGTTCTGGACTTCAGTTGATGTTGTGAACGGGTTCTTCTTCACCAAAGAAAGTATGCGGCGATCATCCACCACTGTTGTCATCCGTGGACGCCCAGGCCTTTTTGAGTTCCCAAGCTCACCAGTCAATTCCTTTTTTCTCAGAATGTTATCTCTGCTATCTCTCTGATGGATTTTTTCTTTTTTTTCAGCCTCAGGATGTTCTGCTTCACCTCAATTGAGAGTTCCTTAGACCGCATGTTGTCTGGTCACAGCAACAGCTTCCAAATGCAAAACCACACACCTGTAATCAACCCCAGACCTTTTAACTACTTCATTGATTACAGGTTAACGAGGGAGACGCCTTCAGAGTTAATTGCAGCCCTTAGAGTCCCTTGTCCAATTACTTTTGGTCCCTTGAAAAAGAGGAGGCTATGCATTACAGAGCTATGATTCCTAAACCCTTTCTCTGATTTGGATGTGAAAACTCTCATATTGCAGCTGGGAGTGTGCACTTTCAGCCCATATTATATATATAATTGTATTTCTGAACATGTTTTTGTAAACAGCTAAAATAACAAAACTTGTGTCACTGTCCAAATATTTCTGGACCTAACTGTAGATGATATACCAGAGCCGAATGTAGAAGAAATAGGTGGCACTTACCCCGGTCCTTTATTTTGTTTGCTTAAAACCCATGGATGTGAGCAGCGCTGACGTCCACAGCTCTGTCCAAATCTTCCTGTAGTCATCGTTTTTAGGTAAACAAAATGAAGGACTTATGGATCGGAGTGATGGCCACCTATTTCTTCTACACTCTGCTCTCTTTTATTACAATTATGGCCCTATCTGGTGTTAGAGCAACGTCACCTTCAGCTCTTACAACTCTTGGGCTGGCCGAGAATGGTGTCACTGTTCCAGCTATTGCACACACAGTGAACTAATGAAACTGGTGATTTAACAACCTCTCAGGAGCCACTGGCTTACAGTCATAGGGGTATGGACGGAGCCATAAGTCATTTTATTTTACTTTGACATTATCGTATAATTGTGTACTTTTAAAGATTGCTGTTGCTGGCATTTTACACGGGACACTTCTGCTGCACATGGATACACTTCAGTTAGTAGTCAGTTACTATTAAATACAGTACGTAACCCACTACTTGGACACTCCTTCTGAAGCCCAATGTTCCCCATCCCCTAAGGAAAATAATAACACCTATACTCATCTTTGATGCTGCCACCGTTTCAGTGGGTGTCAGCTCTGCCTCTCCCGAGGCTCACATGACATTGTTATGTCACACAATCCCTGTGGAAAATCAGCACTGGCTTCACTCTAAGCTTATGTGCGCACGCTGCATTTTTTTGCAGCGTTTTTGTGCGTTTTTTGGGTGCAGTTTTGGTCCCAAAACTGCATGTATTTCCTTCAACAGCAAAGTCTATGAGATATTATTTTGGCTGTCCCCACATTGTGGTGACCACAAAAATGCAGCATGTCAATTCTTTTTGCGTTTTTTTCCTGAGTGTTTCACCCATTGAATGCATTGGACAAAAAGTGCAGCAAAAAACGCACAAAAACACATGCTTTTTTTATGCGTTATTCCTGTTGGTCTGTTTTGTTCATTTTTTTGGGGCCAAAAATGCTGCACATTTGTGGTCACAAAAAAACGCAGCGTGCGCACATAGCCTAACCCTTGTTGGAAAAATTAATACATACAGTGGAAGTAAGAGCTGCTGCTCTCTCATCTCCTTGTGATGGCACTTATATCTGTAGGAGGGAAGAATGAAGTCAGCGCTAATTGGTCTCAGGGATTGTGTGACATAATGTCACGTGACTGTCAGGAGAGGCAGAACTGACATCACTGAAATGGTGTTATTCTTCCTGGGGGGGGATGAAAATAGGGATTTGGAAAAGATTGTCTGAGAGGTGGAAAACCCTTTAAGAAGAACAGAAATGTGGTGTGAATGCTGTCAGATGCACATATGTGACACTGCAGGGACATAAATAAAGGCCAGTATGGTGACAAAAAGAAAAGTCAGTGCTTGCGTTGTTGGGGAATGAACAAGTTATAGGTGATATCCACTACCTGGACAATGCCTTTTTCAAATTAGGTCATCTAACTTGTAAAATAAAAATTACCTGTACTCACGTCTTGTACTAGTGCTGTTCTAGCTATGTCAGCTCCAGTTGTCCCGTGAAATTGTTATCTCATGTACAGCCACTAATGGCTTACATGACATAATATCACGTGAGACACGTCACGTGTCCCGGGAGAACCAGTGCTGACATAGCTAGAATGGTGCCAATACAATAAGTGAGTAAATGTTATTTTTATTTTACAAGAGGGAATATAGTCTTTAAGAAGGGGCTTTCCCGGTAATGGACAACCTCTTTAATGATTATTTCTTTCTTAACTCTCCTGGTGTTAGCTAAATAAAAAAGAAAATGCTCTCAATTAAACCATAACATAGGTTTTCCATCAGATGGCTACCACAAGTACCAGCATGTACTGTCATTCAAAGACACAGTGCACACAATATGTAAAATAAGCCCAAAAGTCCCAAAACTAGCTATTAAGCACTTCTGCATGATGACATGAGGTGGAAGCAGATGGAAAATAGACAGACATAACATTGAAATAGTAGAGTGCAGTGCAGTCAGGTTCGCAGAAGTCACAGGCAGCGTCACTGCTGTGAGTGAAGAGCGCTGTGGTCACTGCTGTGAGTGCAGAGCGCTGTGGTCACTGCTGTGATTGCGGAGTTCTGTGATCACTGCTGTGAGTGCGGAGCGCTGTGGTCACTGCTGTGAGCATGGAGCGCTGTGGTTACTGTTGTGAGTGCGGAACGCTGTGGTCACTGCTGTGAGTGCGGAGAGATGTGGTCACTGCTGTGAGTACTTAGCGCTGTGGTCAGTGCGGAGCGCTGTGGTCAGTACGGAGCGCTATGGTGAGTGCTGTGTGTGCAGAGCTCTGTGGTTAGTGCAGAGCTCTGTGGTCAGTGCTGGATCAGGTTTCTCATTCCTGGAGAGATAAAAACACGGTAACACATGGCTAACACGGTACAAAGATATATTTTACCTGTATCATTCCTGGAGAGCACGGATCTTAGGACTCAGGCAGTAAATCACTGTGGTCCTGATAACGTGCCTTTGTTGTAGGCCCCCTTCACACTTCCGTGAAAAACACGCACGTGTGTTACGGGCCGTTTTTCGGGTCCGTATCCCGATTTTGTGTCCGTTTTTATGGTTCGTGTGGCATCTGTGTGAATTGCGTATGCTAGCCGTGTTTGTGTGTAGAACGTCCGTGTGTGCGTGTGGAATTAACGTGTATGTGTACGTGGAATGTCCGTGTGGAATGTCCGTGTGTGTGATGCACAATGTCGTTTATAAATGTCGGCTGACAGCCGACAGAGTTGCGCGATGAGAATGAACTCGGGTGAACTTCACCCGACTTCATCCTCATACCGCGGCTCTGTCTGTGTCGAGTACTGATTAGCGGTCACCTGTGAAGGATTCACCGGTGACCGCTAATCCCCCGAGTGACTGAAGTTTCCCCCCCTCTCTCATACTCACCGATCCCCGATCCCCGGCGCGGCGCTGCACGGCATTCACACTGCTGCGGCGACTTTTACTATTTTGAAAAGCCGGCCGCTCATTAAACAATCTCGTATTCCCTGCTTTCCCCGCCCACCGGCGCCTATGATTGGTTGCAGTGAGACACGCCCCCACGCTGAGTGACAGCTGTCTCACTGCACCCAATCACAGCAGCCGGTGGGCGTGTCTATACTGTGCAGTAAAATAAATAAATAAATAATTAAAAAAACCGGCGTGCGGTCCCCCCCCAATTTCAATACCAGCCAGATAAAGCCATACGGCTGAAGGCTGGTATTCTCAGGATGGGGAGCTCCACGTTATGGGGAGCCCCCCAGCCTAACAATATCAGTCAGCAGCCGCCCAGAATTGCCGCATACATTAGATGCAACAGTTCTGGGACTGTACCCGGCTCTTCCCGATTTGCCCTGGTGCTTTGGCAAATCGGGGTAATAAGGAGTTAATGGCAGCCCATAGCTGACGTCTTCCCCTATTCCAGCCTGCAAGCTGCATAGTGTCATCAGCAGATTCAGCCTCACAAAGGCACAATGCAGGTGGACTGGAACTAGGAGCCAATGGCCATGTAGCCTTAAATAGAGGCTGGAGGACTGGCCCGGAGGAAAATGCCATACCGGCCCAGCCTGCCCCTAGCTCTACAGATCATCACTTATGATGAGAGATACATGTGCATCCTGGGAGTGAATGAGTGAGTGTGAGTGGCCCACTGCAGGCACCAGCCCATGTGGCATTTGCCAGAACTCCCCTATGGCCAGTCCGGCCCTGCTCATTACACTGAAACATGGTGGTGGCAGCATCATGCCAGGGAGGTATTTTTCAGCTGCAGGGACAGGACAACTGGTTGCAATTGAAGGAAAGATGAATGTGGCCAAGTACAGAGATATCCTGGAAGAAAACCTCTTCCAGAGTGCTCTGGACCTCAGACTTGGCCGAAGGTTCACGTTCCAACAAGACAATGACCTTAAGCACACAGCTAAAATAACAAAGTAGTTGTCACGCTGTACTCTAAGATGTACAATAGCAGTACAGCGCAGTAATGTGGGACTGAGAGGATTCCTGAAACTATCTGAGAAGGTAGTTAGCTGGTAAACCACTAGGGGGCGTAAAAGTGGAGGAAACGTATGAGCAGGGAATTCCCTAGCAGAGGTAATACTAGTCAAGCCCACCAGATGGCAGTAGAATCGTCAGAAAGCCGTGTCACAACAGGACACACTGCGTCCAGGACACAGCATGTCTGGACCATAGGCGTATACCCTTATACTGTAGTGTTGTGTATGTGTAAAACATTTGTATCTTATATCTTATCTTTAAGTGTGAGTGCCAACCATCAGGCTTTCTCACAGTCTGGATGCAAAGTACTTTACCAGGCAGAGACACTAGTCTCCTGGGTGGGAGAACGGGCCGTCCGTGCACACAGTCGGGGTCACTGACACAGTGAATTTTTACTATGTTCTCCCGCTCAGAGCACTAGCATCTCCAAAGGTAAAGGCGGCGTTACTTGCAACGATTTTTCGTTCGATTGCATGAGCGATCGCACCCGCCCCAGTCGTTTGTGCATCACGGGCAATTCGTTGCCCGTGTCGCACAAAGTCGTTAAACCCCCGTCACACGTACTTACCTCTCTAACGACGTCGCTGTGGGCGGCGAACATCCTCTTCCTGAAGAGGGAGGGACGTTTGGCATCACAGCACGTCACACAGCGGCCGCCCAATAGAAGCAGAGTGGCGAAGATGAGCGGGACGTAACATCCCGCCCACCTACTTCCTTCCTCACTGCTGGCGGGACGCAGGTAAGTTGTTGTTCGTCGTTCCCGGGGTGTCTCACATAGCGATGTGTGCTGCCACGGGAACGACGAACAACCGGCGAGCAGAAGGAGGAACGACATTATGGAAATGAATGACGTGTCAACGAGCAACGATAAGGTGAATATTTTTGCTCATTAACAGTCGTTCGGAGGTGCCACACGGTACGACATCTCTAACGATGCCGGATGTGTGTCACGAATTCCGTGACCCCGACGACATATCACACGATATATCGTACCGTGTAACGCTGCCTTAACTCTGTAACTTAAAAGATACAAGTCAAAGTTCAGACCTGAATCCAATCGAGAATCTGTGGAAAGAGCTGAAAACTGCTGTTCACAAATGCTCTCCATCCAACCTCACTCAGCTCGAGCTACTTGCAAAAGAAGAATGGGCAATGGGCGAATGGGCGAATACTTTCGCAAGGCAATGTACCATTTAACTGACACTATTAAGGAGGCATTAAATCTTCTAGTAAAAAAGATCACAAAAATAAGCACTGCAAACAAGTATCGTTCATAGATGATTAGAAAGTATGTTGTCAAGTGACCATTATTAAAATTACATTACAAATTATTTCTGATGAAGTTGGTCTACTTATAAATTAAAATGAGAATTTTTGAGACCAGTTAAAGAGTGATAATGATATAACCCCAAGTGTATATAAACTCTGTCCATCTAGTATGACAAAAAGGTGCAGCTAGCACTGTGCATTGTGGTATTTAAAGGGAACCTGTCAGGAGATTTGGGGCCTATAAACTGCGGCCACCACCAGTTGGCTCTTATATGCAAGAGTCCCGGCCGCTGTGTAGACCGTAAAAATCACTTTATAATACTTACCTAAACAGTCGCTATGGTGGAGTTGGGTCATATGGGCGTCTCCGTTCTCTGGTGCCAGCCCAGCACCTCCTCTTTTGGTGATTTTACTTTCTACACAGCTGCCTGATCTCTTATATACAGCATGTTAGAATGCTGTATATAAGAGCCCACTGGTGGTGGTTGCTGCTTATAGGCCCCAAATCTGCTGACAGGTTCCCTTTAACCCCTTAACGACCCATGACGTACTGGGTACGTCATGGATCGTGTGCCGGTAAGCCCCGCCCCCTGCCGCCGGCAGGCGGCCGCGATCCGCGCACATATCAGCTGTTATCAACAACTGACATGTGTGCCTGCTAGCCGCGGGTGGAATCGCTTCCACCCGCGGCCATTAACCCCTTACATTTCGCTGCCAAAATCTGGCAGCGATATGTATATGGGCTCCGCCATGACAGTCACTTACCCCGCCCCCGCCGGAAGTCACGTGACATGATCACGTGACTTTCGGTGGTTGCCATGGTAGCACAGGGTCATGTGATAACGCCTGTAGCTAACATGACTCACTTCCTCTCAATGCCGGAATAAAGGCGGCATTGAAAGTAAAGCAGCAAATCTGCAGTTCTCAGCTCTATAGCTGAGATCTGCAGATAGTGCAGAGCGTCGGATTGCTGATCGCTATAGCCCCCTAGGGGGACTAGTAAAATAAAAAAATAAAGTAAAAAAAAAAAGTTTTAAAAAATTAAAAAAAAAAAACCTAAAAGTTCAAATCACCCCCCTTTCACCCCATTGAAAATTAAAGGGTTAAAAAAATACAAAATCCACACATATTTGGTATCGCCACGTTCAGAAATGCCCGATCTATCAAAATATAAAATCAATGAATCTGATCAGTAAACGGCGTAGCGGCAAAAAAATTCCAAACGCCAAAATTACGTTTTTTGGTCGCTGCAAATTTTGCGCAAAATGCAATAATAGGCGATCAAAACGTAGCATCTGCGCAAAAATGGTACCGTTAAAAACGTCAGGTCGAGACGCAAAAAATAAGCCATCACTGAGCCTCAGATCCTGAAAAATGAGAACGCTACGGGTTTTGGAAAATGGCGCAAAACGTGCGCCACGTTTTTTGGACAAGCTTGTGAATTTTTTTAACCCCTTAGATACAAGTAAACCTATACATGTTTGGTGTCTACAAACTCGCACTGACCTGAGGCATCACATAGATATCTCAGTTTTACCATATAGTGAACACAGTGAATAAAATATCCCAAAAACTATTGTACGATCACACTTTTTTTGCAATTTTTCCGCACTTGGAATTTTTTTGCCATTTTCCAGTACACTATATGGTAAAACTTATGGTTTCATTTAAAAGTACAACTCGTGCCGCAAAAAACAAGTCCTCATATGGCAAGATTGATGGAAAAATAAAAAAGTTACGCCTCTCGGAAGAAGGGGAGCAAAAAACAAAAACGCAAAAACGGAAAGTGCCCAGGGGCTGAAGGGGTTAAGCAACAGCGGATTGTATAGCTATTCTGAAATAAACTTTCAAAGTACACCAGCTATTTATTAATGTATGTAGTTTGCTATGTGAAATCCAGTGACAAACATGCTTTGAATTCAACCACTGAGACTTACTGCAATTGTGGGCACATAGAATATAGTGTATATAAAGTAATTTGTGAACCTTGTACAAAGTCATAGAACACACCTTAAATTCCTATATGTTGGAATAACAACTTTTGCTCTATTAAATACTATAAAGGTTCAATAGGAGGCTCAGATACAGGACTACTTGATGTAAACTAACTTCTTTATTAACTTCATTCAAGTAATCAAATGTACAAGTTAGGGCAATATTCATTATTGTGGCCCTCATGATGATAGGCCCATTGACTCACAAAGAGTCATTTTTCAGCAGTCAGGAGAGGAAAAACCCCCAATGGAGGAAACCTCTAGGGAACCATGGCTGAAGGATTGCCCTCCCTTGGGCTGCTGATGTCCACTGGTGAGAACAGAGACCGACCCCGGAATCTGCCTCTTTATGCAGTATGTAACTCACTCCGTGAGTACATGTAACTGAGAAAAGTCCTGGAAATGTCACATCCATTGGTGAGGACAGAGACCGAGCTCGGAATCTGCCTCTTTATGCAGTACGTAACTCACTCCGTGAGTACATGTCCTGCGAGAAGTCCTGGAAATGTCACATCCATTGGTGAGGACAGAGACCGAGCCCGGAATCTGCCTCTTCTTTCTAATGTTTAGGTCATACAATCCTAACACGGTGGCCACCATGTCAGTGACTTGCAGTGGAAGATTAGAGTCTTCATCTTGGCTGGAATCCATATTCTATTTTGCAACAGAGACTGCGCTCTGAAATAGTTATCTGCAAAAATAAGAATTATAAGTGAATTATGATTGAACATAGAGGAGCAGAATATTACAAATAAGCAACACTCAATTTATGCCAATACCCACTGATAATAAATTTCTGCAAAAAGATTCAAGATAAGTTTTAAATGATGAATTTAAATCTTTTCTCAACTGGGTCCAATGGGTGGTCCTATTTACTGATTGACAGATAACTCTGCATTGGAAAAATCCCTACATGAAACTGCTCATTTTTTAGACGATGTAGCCATACGATGGCTTGTTTTTTGTGGGATGAGTTGACGTTTTGAAATGTTATCAGGTGCTGGGGTATGTGATGAGTAATGAAAGATTAAGTTTCTGAAAACCATCCACACATTTCAGTGCACAGTTAAATTTACCCATTATATCTGTGATGCCCCTGGACTATTCAGGCCGTCACAGGGTACTGCACAAACTGCCTTACCCATGCAGTATTCAACCCCCCATGGTTCTGGGTCTCTATTCTACAGTACTGCCTCCATCAGCATTCACAAATCCTAGATACACCTTGAACCCCACCTGTCAGGCATACCAGTGGGTTGCTTAAGCAGGGATAGGGCCGCCCACCTAAGGGTCAGGCTGGAAGGTGGGAGGTGTCAAGTCCGTTGAGTGGTAGCCCTCGAACTGTGAGGAGCATTGAGGAAGCTGGGAGTTGGAGCTCCCACGGGAGAAGTAAACTAGGTCGCAGACGGTGGTCTGGACCTAGAGGAATCGGACCCCCAGTCACAGGGGATTGAGGCTAGGTGCCTGGGACTTGTCAAGGAGAATGGTCATCAGCCTGGTCCTATCACCGGTCCGGGACCGAAGGCACAACGGGGTACACAGACCCAAGGTCGGGGAGAAGCTTCAGGCAACCCAGCAATAAACCTGCGGAGAATGGGGCCTTTATGGACTGTTCCCACCAGCTCAGAGATCGGGGGTACTAGCGCAACGAGGGGGATAGGGCTTTCCTAGCAAGCAGCCCACTGAAATTCCAAGTGTGAACTCCTGAGAGCAGGCTCCTCCACTAAAGTGAGCTTTACACACAGCGACATTGCTAGCGATGTCGATGGTGAAAGCACCCGCCCCTGTCGGTTGTGCGTTAAGGGCAAATCGCTGCCCGTAGTGCACAACATCGCAAATACCTGTCACACGGACTTACCTGCCTAGCAACGTCGCTGTGGGTGGCGAACTGCCTCCTTTATAAGGGGGCGGTTCGTTCAGCATCACAGCGGCGTCACTAAGCGGCCGCCCAATAGAAGCGTAGGGGCAGAGATGAGCGGGCCGAACACCCCGCCCACCTCCTTCCTTCCTCATTGCGAGTGGCCTCAGGTACGATGTTGTTCCTTGTTCCTGCTGTGTCACACATAGCGATTTGTGCTGCCGCAGGAACGACAAGCAATCTGCGTCCTGCAACAGCAACGATAATCGGGATTAGAACGACCGGTCAACGATCAACGATTAGGTGAGTGATTTTGATCGTTTAACGGTCGTTTGTGCATTTCACACGCAATGACGTCGCTAAAGAGGCCGGATGTGCATCACGAATTCCGTGACCCCAACGACATCTCGTTAGCGATGTTGTTGCATGTAAAGCCTTCTTTAGCCACAGTGGGGAGCGGACCCTGGACAGCTCCAAGCTACCGGGCCACAACGGACAATCTAAAACTTAATGCCAGGAGGTAGGTTACGGGGGACGGAACCCGGACGAGCTCCCCCCGAGAGGCAACGGCGTTCAGAGACTTGGTTTACCCTGTTGTCAGCGTCTGCTTCATTGCTGAGTGAGTACCCGACTGACCCCTGCACTGCATCCCCGCATCTCCCACTAGAGTCCCGGGGCCAACCCTCACCTGTGGAGGGAAACGTCACCAAGCTTCCCTACTCCATCACCCCGGGTACTCCCAACAGCAGCGCGGTACTCTCCAATTACCGCACACCATGGGTGGTGTCACAAACTACACCAAATCCCCTGTAAATACTCCCTTTTCATTTGAGTGCGGCCCCTAAGTCCCCGGGTCTGGAGACCCTCGAGCCACGAACGATTACCACCCCCGGATCCGAGCGGTTAGATCTGCTGTTGGGCCAGCACACCTTAAATTTCTGGCATCACGAACAGGATACGAACTGGGCCCACTAACCTGGGTGAGGTGCACCTTGAAAAGCGGAGCTGCGTGTCAAAAGTCCTGTTCCCACCATTTTCTGCAATTTTCTGCCATCTTTGGCGCCAAAACGCCATCTTCTAGACCAAAAGTGCGCAAAGCCGAAGCCCCGCCCTTCATCCTGAGAGTTTGCAAGGAACCGGAAGTTCCCAGAAAGCCCCAGCGCGACAGTGAGTGGCTAGCGAAAACCGAGGGGGCGTAACGGTATGTAACAGCGGAAGTGAAGCAGGGATGCCAAGATTCTGCCATAACATTCCTGGGTACCGCAGAGGCAAGATGGCGGCAGCACGAGACTGGTCACCAGAGCGCGCTGCTCCTGGGACCGCGACCTGGATCGAGCAGGAGATGGAACAACTCTGCAGAAGGATGCGAACGCAGTTCATCTTTATCCTGGACCATTAGAGGGAAGAGATAAGGAGCCTGGCAATGGCGGTTTGAGCCTGTGAGATCGAAGTCCCACGTGAAGAGCGGGTAAGCAGCTACCCAGCCCTGGTTGAACAGGCCTATATGACTGCAGTGTCCGGTCTGCCCCCGCCCGTCGCAAGTGCTCCGCCACCGTCACCCTCGTCCTCGGCGGACGCCGAGCTGCCTACTCCTATACCGGCAGCGGAACATCCAGTGCCCGTTTGTAGAGAACAAGCTGCAGAGTCCCAGATCCCATCCGAACAGGCCATGACAGTGATTACCCCAACTCCGGCTCGACCAAACTCGGCCGTATCACGGGGCCCATACCTTGATACAGAGCAACCGGACTCTGCACCCCCGGCTGCGGAGCAGTCAGTTCTTTTACTTGCCAGGGTGGAGCCTATGGAGATGCCAGCTCCGCCACCGTGCGACTTACCAGCGGCTGCTGGGGCAACAGAAGTGTACCTACGACCCATGCCAGTAAGGGAGGCGAGGCCGAACGCTGATGCCCCCTACTGGGAACGACAACAATATAAGCTACACCTGGAGATGACAACACGAAATCAGTGACAACGGGAGGTTGCTGCCCGTACCGAACGAGAGAAGTAGAGTGTGAGAAGTGCCTCCTCCCAAGTTAGAGGACCACGGTACCAAGGTCTTGTGGAGCGGTTTGACCCCAACCAAGGATGGGAGTTTGTAGAGAAGCCGGCCTCACTGGGGGTGTTTGTCTCCCGGAGAGATGTAGAGGAGCATCTCCCGAGGGGGCATTCGGGCTGTAACCTGGAGCCGGGAGAGGTGGCTTCATACACCTGGCATTGTGGAGAGCGGGGCTGATATGCCTTGGATGTGAAAAGGCTTGTGATGATCGATGAGCAGGTCATGCCAGGGTCCACTGTAGGTTACAAGCATTGATGGTAGCGGTACCAGGCTATCTAGAGTTAAAAATGTTAGAAATCTGTGTTTTCTTAATTGTTTTTATTAGTTTGTTATTTTTCTTGAAGAATGATAAGTAATGTTTATGTGAAAAATGATGATTACTGGGTTTTAATCAACTGAGTTCCTCACCTAATTTAAACAGTTTATATAATGTTTGCACCTGGTGCATGGACCAGAGTCCTGGGGCCTACTCCTACTCGTGGAGGGCAACGTCACCAAGCTGCCCCACTCCATCACCCCGGGTACTCCCAACAGCAGCGGTGGTACTTCCCAATTACCGTACACCACGAGTGGCGTCACGAACTACACCATATCCCCTATAACTACTCCTCTTTCATTTGAGTGTGGCCTCTAAGCCCCCGGGTTTGGAGATCCTCGAGCCACGAACGATCACCACCCAGGATCCAAGCGGTTTGATCCGCTACTGGGGCGGCACATATCTATATTATGTGATCAGTATATTGCATTTTCACATCAAGAAAGGTCTTACCCTGATCCCAATCCAGGAATAATTCATAATGAAGGAGTTTAAAAAAGGATCCAAAGGTAAAGGCGGCGTTACACGCAACGATTTTTCGTTCGATTGCATGAGCGATCGCACCCGCTCCAGTCGTTTGTGCGTCACGGGTAATTCGTTGCCTGTGTCGCACAAAGTCGTTAAACCCCCGTCACACGTACTTACCTCCCTAGCGACGTCGCTGTGGGTGGCGAACATCCTCTTCCTGAAGGGGGAGGGACGTTTGGCATCACAGCGACGTCACACAGCGGCCGCCCAATAGAAGCGGAGTGGCGAAGATGAGCGGGACGTAACATCCTGCCCACCTACTTCCTTCCTCACTGCTGGCGGGACGCAGGTAAGTTGTTGTTCGTTGTTCCCGGGGTATCACACGTAGCGATGTGTGCTGCCATGGGAACGATGAACAACCGGCGAGCAGAAGGAGGAACAACATTATGGAAATGAATGACGTGTCAACGAGCAACGATAAGGTGAATATTTTTTCTCATTAACAGTCGTTCGGAGGTGCCACACGGTACGACATCTCTAACGATGCCGGATGTGTGTCACGAATTCCGTGACCCCGATGACATATCGCACGATATATTGTACCGTGTAACGCCGCCTTAACTCTGTAACTTAAAAGATACAAGAGATAGAAAAGTACTTAAGGAAAATTGATCTTTCCTTCCATGATGGGGTTTCGACTCTGCTTCAGTGTTGCCCAAACTTCTAATCTGTGGCTTTGTAGACCAGAATGGGGTTGCTCTTTTCTTCCGATGTTGCTGGGATGTATGCGATTTGTGAGCAGTTTTATTTCCTCACCTTGTGTAGCAATTTATTGAACTACTTTGGAAAATGGACTAAAGAACTCCCTCTCAAGACAATGAATGAGGTGAGCTCTCATTTTGCTGTTGATATATTTGCATATTTGGTTTCCATTTCCATTTAAAAGCTCAACTGCATTTGCTATGGAATACACACCACAGTCATTATTTGGCTGCTGATCAACATCGAGAAATGTCACCGCTTTCAGGGGGTCAAGAACAACCTGACTATAAAGTTCAACAATCTGCCTTTTCCTTGAACTTGATAGACTTGAGTTCATGCTGTCAGCAATGAGGATTCTTCCATCTCTGAAGCAGGAGGTGAATCAGTGTCTACGGTCTTCATCATAGAGTATTTGTACTGAGGGACCAAACACTGGTTGATATCCAAGTTGTGCCACCGCACAGGACTGCAGTCCATCTGCCTCAAATTGTCTTTTGAGAATCTCCTGAGAAGTGTCTATGATGTTGTTGTCCAGCCAGTCATCACCCTCCAGGATTGCTCTCTGACTGAGGGTGAGTTTTACAGGAGATTGATATGCTGTTGAGGCAGGTACAAAAATGTCTGTCGGTGCCACAACTTTCCTTTGTATGGGGCTGTCCAATTTCTGCTCAGATCTGCTGGCTGGAGAAAGGATACAGGAGTTAAAAATGTAAATTGGTAAGATGAATTTAAGGGGCATGTTTCACCAGAATTTTTGTGGTTTGGACTTTTATGAAACAAAGGCAATTTCTTGGTTTTGCCTTATTCTTACCTGGTTTATGGAGAATGACTTCCGCAAGCTCATCATTCTCCTCTTTTTGGGCATTTTCAGTTCTTCTAAGCATTAAAAGGAATGGAAAAATCTTAAGCGATAAGATTGCTTTATTGAGAAATTAGTACATGAATTTTATTTACAGGCATACTGAGATTTTTTTGTATTATCACAACAGAAACAATCAGGACATGCACCAATAGACACAATTAATATGGTAGTATTCTAACCACGATTCCTGGCTGCTAGGGTGTAGACAAACTACATACATAAAGACCCCGATGACTCAAGACCGGAGTTGAGGAGGGGATGTGTTGAAGATTTTCCCCTGGATTCATTAGGAGGCATAATCTACTTAATGAATCCAGAACACTTGACATGTGGTGTGCACCTCTATGTGCACTTTGCCATGAAGCTTATCTTAGTCAGGGACTGGAGGAAGATTTCTGACACAAGGAATGCAACAGTTTATTATGAATTAGATGAGCTGCAGCATAAAGCCACGAGACTGGTGTGAAAGCACCAAAAGTAAAAACATTTTTGCCCCAATCCAATTTTTAAATCGTTTTGATGATTCGGGGCAATATAATTCAACAGAGCCTGTATAGAATAGACTTCTTTCTAGAGTGGATGTGCCCTAAAGGACATTTTACACGCAACGACATCGCTAACGAGATGTCGTTGGGGGTCACGGAATTCGTGACGCACATCCGGCCTTGTTAGCGACGTCGTTGAAAGTGAAACGCAGGAACGACCGTTAACGATCAAAATTACTTACTTAATCGTTGATCGTTGGCGCGTCCCGATTATCGTTGCTGTTGCAGGAATGATGTTGTTCGTCGTTCCTGCGGCAGCACACATCGCTATGTGTGACACCGCAGGAATGATCAACAACACCGTACTTACGGCGGCCCGCAATGAGGAATGAAGGAGGTGGGCGGGATGTTCGTCCAGCTCATATCTGCCCCTCCGCTTCTATTGGGCGGCCGCTTAGTGACGCTGCTGTGACGCTGCACAAACCGCCCCTTTATAAAGGAGGCGGTTCGCCGCAACAGCGACGTCGCTAGACAGGTAAGTATGTGTGACGGTTCTAAGCGATGTTGTCCGCCACGGGCAGCGATTTGCCTGTGACGCACAACCGACGGGGGCGGGTATGCTCGCTAGCGATATCGATAGCGATATCGCGGCATGTAAAGTGCCCTTAAGTCTGTGAAAGGGACAAATACATCGGGGTAACACCTTATAATATTAGGCCTCTTATTATAAATATATACAAAGTGATGTCAGGAACTTACCAGATGTAAAAAGCCAGTCCAAAACAGATTATATTCACAAATACTGTTACAATCAAAATTGTAAAAATCCCATATATACTAGAACCTAGGTGAGAAAAAAACAGATGGGAAATCTTTATATAGTCATGCTATGTCACATATATAAAGTACACATGCAACCCTTAACCTCCGTCCGGCTGAATAGGTACAATTGTAACTATTCCGTTTTAAAATTGCAATAATTTTTTTTTTTTTTTGAAAAGCCGTAGAGGGCTGAAATTTCGTGACATCTCAGCAGTTTTGGTCCAGAATATATTGGCCAAATTTCAATAAAATATCTCCACCCCCTTCCAAGATAAGGGGTCGAGAATTTTGGGCAAAATTATGCAGCCTGACGAAGGTTAAATAAATGATAATACACCATATATTGTACATGAGCCTTGTGACTATATTCAGATGCAAGGTTATGTGACTTTTTTTGCCATGATTGCTGTAAAACTATTGCAAACTTCATATTTCCAAAATTCTACCAACACAGACCCATTTTCCTTTGGTTTTGCAATTCTTGTGACAAATCTATTCTATTATATCAGATAATGTATCCCTTGTCATGAATTATAAGAATATTATAAGTCAATATAGAGCCATTTGACCGTATAAATAACAAGCTCAAAAGTCTGCTGGACTTTTACGGAGTCACTGAACTCTAAGATGACGTGAATATTCCTAAAACTATACTTATCCTGCATAGTTTTATGGCTTTTGTCTGCCATGTCCTAAAATAATACACAAGTGTTATGTAAGATCATATCAATTTATTGCCACAAAGGAAGTGCAAAATTACTGCAAGAATAATAAATAAATCAATCCAATAGAACCACTATATCCGAATATACCCATAGACAGTTTTGATAAATGTAGTAAATTTCGCCCCACATCAGTCCTAGTGTGTTGTCAGGAAACAACATAAAATACATTTGAGGGGCATTTATGTCTATTTTATGTGATCAGTGTGCTCAGTTTATGAAACAAAGATAATTTCTAGGCCGCTCCTGTTTTTAGGTTCTTTGCTAGTTAACCTGACTGAGCCGATTTTACAGGGTCAATAGTCTAAATGACTACTGAATGGTTAGGAGCAAAGAATAGAGACCTTGTATGCGGGATATACTTTATTATATTATTCTTACCTAGTTTATCGAAAACGTTTTCCACAATGTCTTCTTTGTCGTTTTTTGTTTTTGCCCTAAAAAGTAAAAGAAATGAAAAGAGCTTAAATAATATTGTTTAATTGAGAAACAAGTATTTTCCAATTTAGTCATTAAAACAAATCAAGCATGTGCATAAGATTTCTGAAATCTCATTTTTTCTAGTATTGCAAAAAGCAGCTTTTAATTTCCATTAAAAAAAATTGCATCAAAACCGTGTGAACGTAGCCAAAGGCCATGTTCCCAAGATGAGTGTTTGGTGAGTTTTTGATTTCTGCCCCTATAAGCAAGATTAGGTTACATGAGATATTTAGTTTATGTATTGGCCAATGCATGTAAGCCCAGAAACCAATGGCAAGGCAATCTCCTTGCCTTGCCGTTGGTTTCCGAGCTTACATGCATTGTCCAATACATAAACTAAATATCTCTCTTTTGCAGTAATGCAGTACCATATTTTCCCTAATACATTTTTGGCTTTTCAGTGTCCAGCTGTATGTATTTTATAGTTACTATGTTTTTTCACTTAGCACCTGTTCACATTTGTTGGATGTGTGGGTCAGTTTTTTGGATATTTATAGTGAGTCTATCTGACTGAGCACTCCGCCCTAAGACCTGGCTGTATTCATGGCCTTTGTGGCAGGAGCCTATCTGCCCTATACATGGAGGTTTGTAGTCCAAATGGTGGTATTTTGCCCAGACATGGATGTTTTTAACCTAGATAGTGGCATTGGGTTGGGTTCCCGGATTACGGAGATTGCCTTGCCGTTGGTTTCCAGGCTTACATGCATTGGCCAATACATAAACTAAATATCTCTCTTTTGCAGTAATGCAGTACCATATTTTCCCTAATACATTTTTGGCTTTTCAGTGTGCAGCTGTATGCATTTTATAGTTACTATGTTTATTCAGTTAGCACCTGTTTACATTTGTTGGCTGTGCGGGTCAGTTTTTTTGGATATTTGTAGTGAGTCTTTCTGACTGAGCACTCTGCCCTAGGACCTGGCTATGTTCATGGCCTTTATGGCAGGAGCCTACCTTGCCCATACATGGAGGTTTGTAGTCTAAATAGTGGAATTTTGCCCAGACATGGATGTTTTTGACCGAGATAGTGGCATTTTGGTTGGGTTCCCGGATTACGGAGATTGCCTTGCCGTTGGTTCCGGGCTTACATGCATTGGCCAATACATAAGCTAAATATCTCTCTTTTGCAGTAATGCAGTACCATATTTTCCCTTATACATTTTTGGCTTTTCAGCGTGCAGCTGTATGCATTTTATAGCTATAATAACAATAACACCACAGCTTTGCAGAGATGAGCGACTTTAACATGGTCAGCATATGTATTAGCTATAGCCGGCACAGAGGAGTGAAGAGCGGATGGCTGTATCTGAGGTTACAACTACCTGTTAGATCACTGCAGGATAGAAATTAACCTTAACCTTTTCAGTACCAGCTGGAATTAAATATGCCCCTACTCAGGATAAATGGCAAGTAGACACTAAAGCGGATCTGTGCAGATCACTCCAACATCACATCAGGCTGCAAATCTGATTTTATTTCTCAAGTTTTCAATTTGTGATATACTACAGTTGAGAAGCAAGAAACAAAAAATTAATTATATGAGGATTCATACTCATTTGTTGTTCATTTTTCCTGGTTTGATTTGTGTTTTAATTAGTCTCTAAAAAACAAGTTATTCTCTAGAAAATGTTATCTCTATCAGCATTATCTCTATACATTTTATCCCAGCAACCTAAAGATCCAAATGTCTGGGCTAAAAGGAGTGGATCCAAAAAGAAATAATATTATTAAGAATTACTGATACTTCAATCTGTCAATAATTGTCCAAAATACCAAATATGAATAATAGAGTTGATTGACTTGATGCACTGCAAATTGACATGGAGACTAGTAATGGGTGAGCACTAGGGATGATTGAATACCTCAAATATTCGGCTTTGCGAATATTTTCCGAATAGGTCGCCACTAGGCGAATATTCGATGCGCAATGTAAGTGTATGGGAAGCCCGAATAGTTCCGAATAGTTGTTATTCGGGGTTTTCCATAGACTTACATTGCGCATCGAGTATTCGTGAATAGTCGAATAGCGGCGACCTATTCCGAAAATATTTGGGAAGCCAAATATTTGAGGTATTCGATCATCCCTAGTGAGCACTAAAATGCTCTGGTGCTCGTTACTCGAGCCAAGAAATTTCTAATGCTCGGGAGCTCATCTCCAGTAACAGGCATAATGGAAGTCAATGGGAAACTCGAGCATTTTTCCGGCTGACCCTCTGGGAGGTTTGATCGGGCCTGGAAATCACTTCAATAGATGCAAAAGGTGAAATGGAATGGAAACAGCATGAGGAAGATTCCTGGAAACATGTCTGACTCCCAAGTCGCTGCTGAAAACAATGTTGTCAAAGTATTACGCCCCTTTAATAGACTGACAAGAAAACATACAAAACCGATGATAAAATAGATTTTAATGGACAAAATGTTAGGAAACATCGTTTCCTGTATAATGACACATTTTTAAGGCAAATTTAACTAGGTATCAGAACTGTCTGCTCCTCCCTTTTGGCTATATTTACACTAAGAATATGTGCACACGTTGAGTATTTGGATACAGAAATTTCGGCACCATTTCTGCATATTTTGGCATAAAAGCCAGAGCAAAAATGCATGTTTTTTTCCTGCATTTTTGTTGCTTTTTTTTTTTTTTTGTATTTTTTTTTAATACTTTCAATAGTGTAAAACACAGGCAAAAGTGCTGAAAGAATTGACATGCTGCAGATTATTTTCTGCACCAAATCTGCAAGGAAAAAACATGTGCACAACACTTTAGGTTTCTCATTTACTTTGCTGGCATGGTTTTACTTGCAGTTTCGTGACAAAACTGCACTAAAAAATGCATCTACCGACGCAGTGTGTGCCCACAACCTTCGCATTCTTGCAAAAGCACAGCAGTTTCCCATTTCAGACAGGCAAAATAAACAATCATGTGCATTAGCTTTATGAAATATCGTCACTTTTGCTGAGACTGTAAAATCAGCTTTTAATTTGCATCACACTCATTAAAAACACTGCTAAAATGAAACATCTGAACATAGCTGGCTCACCGTATTTCCACGTCGTCTATGACTACAGTGGATGACATAGTATAGAGCAGGGAGGTCAAAATGAAAAACACAGAAGAGTAAAATTAAAAAATTGGACAAAATCAATGCAAGCAGGAAGCTCTGTCCTACTGAGAGGAATCCCGAAAATTACAGCGTTTTCAAGCTGGAGTTCCTGGCACTGGTCAGGGCAGTGACTGAAAGGTTCAAGCGCTACCTGGCAGCTGCAAAATTCACACTGACAACAACCCTCTGACCCATCTAGATACCACAACGCTGGGTGGCAAGACTGGCGAACTATGACTTTATCATCAAATACAGAGCTGGTCGCAAGAATGCCAACGTGGATGCGTTGTCCAGGATGCCTCACCTATCTGAGGAAGGGACAGATGAAGATGAACTAGAGGTAATTGAGTTTCCCGTATTTCACCGCCCTAATGACTTAGGAGATCATCAACCTTACAGCATGCGGCAAGAAACCACATTAGATCCCCTGCCTCACCATGGGTGGAAAAAAGTACAAAATAATGATCCTGCAATCAAGCTGATTAAAGAGCTGATAGTCCAACCAGACTCACATCTGGATCCTGGAGCCCCACAAGAAACTCAGAGGTTGTGGAGGGACAGAGGTCGAATGTATCTTCATCTGGGAATAGCTGTGCTGACGCCTCACTAACCCTAAAGGCCACTTTACACACTGCGATCTCGCTAGCGAGCGTACCCGCCCCCGTCGTTTGTGCGTCATGTGCATATCGTTGCCCGTGGCGCACAATATCGTTAGGCCCCGTTACACTACTTACTTTCCCTGCGACATCGCTGTGGCCGGCGAACAGCATCCTTTCTAAGGAAGCGGTTCTTGCGACATCACAGCAGCGTCACACGGCAGGCGGCCAATAGAAGCGGAGGGGCGGAGAGCAGCCAAAGGAAAGATACGCCCACCTCATTGCCGGAGGACGCAGGTAAGCTGTTGTTTCTCGTTCCTGGGGTGTCATACGTAGCGATGTGCGCTGCCTCAGGAATGACGAACAACCTGCATGCAAAAGCAGCAACGATAATCGGGAATAGAACGATGTGTCAACGATCAATAATAAGTATTTTTGATCGTTAGCGGTCATTCGTACGTTTCACACGCAACGACGTTGCTAACGAGGCCGGATATAGGTCATGAATTCCGTGACCCCAATGACATATCGTTAGCACTTAGCAATGTCGCTGCGTGTAAAGCGGCCTTAAGATTAGAGTTGAGTGATGTTCGTTTCGAACCAATTTCAAATTCGAGTGATTTTTGGGCGGTGTTCGAGTCATTCGACGAACTCGAACAGTTTGCTTCAAGTTCGGCAGTTCGAGTTACTGTTCGATAACGGTTCGATCACCAAAAGCGTGGTTTTCACAGTAAGGCTATGTGCGCACGTTGTGTATTTGCATGCGTCCTGCATCCCAAGCCCAATCCCTCTCTCTTTCCTACTCACCGATCACTGGCGCGGCACTGCACGACTGTCACAAAGCTTCGGTGGCTTTTCCTTTTTTGAAAATGGCTGACGCTCATTATTCAATCTGGTATTTCCTGCTTTCCCTGCCCACCGACGCCCATGATTGGTTGCAGTCAGACACGCCCCCACAATGAGTGACAGCTGTCTCACTGCAACCAATCACAGAGGGCGGGTCTATATCGTGCAGTAAAATAAATAAATAAATAATAAAAAAAAACCAAACTGCGTTTCCCCCCAATTTTGATACCAGCCAAGATAAAGCCACATGGCTGGAGGCTGGTATTGTCAGGATGGGGAGCACCATGTTATGGGGAGCCCACCACCCTAACAATATCACCCAGCAGCTGCCCGGAATTGCCGCATCCATTAGATGTGACCTTCCCGGCACTCTACCCGGCTTTTCCCGAATTGCCCTGGTGCGGTGGCAATCAGGGTAATAAGGGGTTAATCATGGCAGGCATCTCCCCGAGATACCTTCCATGATTAACCTGTAAGTGAAAGTAAATAAACACACACACAATGGAAAATCCTTTATTTGGAATAAAAGACAAAAAACCAACCTCTTTCACCATTTCGGAGACTCATCTGCCTCCTTCGTCAGGGAAAAGAGATTCTTTTCCCTGAGGAAGGAGGCAGATGAGTCTCCGAAACGCATTGGAATGATCTAAATAAAAGAATAATTTCATGCATATCCATGCTCGTGGTTTCCTAGCGCGGCTTTTAACCCGTTTTCCTCCAGTCTTCACTTTGATACCTTCTGCTCTGACACGGGGCCGCTGCTGAACCACCTAAGCACTCATCCACGTTTTCAAAGGGGTTGTGACTGGCACAACCCAGCCAGGTGAGTGCATTACTCTTTTTTTTCTTTTGCCCTGTAAATCGGGTAAAACCCTATTGCGCTTTTTCTCTCCCACTACAACATGAAGCTGACAGGGAGTGCCGTAGAACACGAGCGCTCCATGTCAGATCCACGCAGCAACTGACGTGAGCCGCGCTGTCAGCGGGGACGTCATTGAGGTAATGCCTGCGTGTGCGGTGATGATGGGGGTTGTAGTGCCTGCGTGTGTTCGGTGATGAGTGCGGTAGTGCCGGTGTTTGCCCTCCCATTCATCCCTCCCTCCATCTCTCCATCCATTCATCCATCCCTCCATCTCTCCATCCATTCATCCATCCCTCCATCCATCCCTCTATTCCTCCATCCATCCTTCCATCCATCCCTCCATCCATTCAGTCATCCCTCCATCCCTCCATCCATCCGTCTCTCCATCCATCCATCCATTCATCCCTCCATCCATCCTTGTAGCTGAATAATCTACTTCTGGATTCTCAAGTGCAATACAGTGGTCAAGATTACCAAATCTTCATATGCTTTTCATTAGAGGCAGTGGCTCAATGGATAGAGCTACTGCCTAAGGAGAATTAGTTCACGAGTTTGCGTACCGGTAAAGAATTTATTCTTAATTATAATTATTATTTATTTATAATTATAATTTAATTTAATTATGCACTGAGGGGAGGAGCCGGACATCAGCTGTGAGCCGCGGGACACACCTCTAAAATCAGAGGAGTTCACAGAATGAGGCTGCATTGCTCTCTCCTCTCTCTCTTCTCTCTCTCATCTCTCTCTCTTTTTCTCTCTTTTTCTCTCTTGTTCTCTATTTTTCTCTTTCTCCCTCTCTCTTTTTCTTTCTCTTTTTCTCTCTCTTTTTTTCTATTTCTCTCTTTTTCTCTCTCTCTACTCTTTCTCTCCTCTCTCTCTCTCTTCTCTCTCTCCTGTCTCACTCCTCTCTTCTCTCACTCCTCTCTTCTCTCTCTCTCTTCTCTCTCTTTCTCTCCCTCTCTCGTCTCTTTTCTATCTCTTTTTTTTCTCTCTCAGACCTGGCGATGATCAGCTGATGCGGTCACCTGACGGGATCAGCTGACACTATAAGTCGAGCGGTGAGGCCGGCTTTTTACCGCCCGGACGGCTAAACTATCAGCTGCTGCTGTCGGACAGGAGTCTGCACAGAAGTGTGTAGTTTTTTTTTTTTTTTTGTTTTTTTTTTTTGTACTGATACATCAGCTGATTGTATAAAAGCCTTTTATACAATCAGCTGCCGTGTCATGTGATTCAGGCCCTTGAACCTGACACATCATCTGATCGCTATGTCTTCCAGCAAACCGATCAGATGATATTGGATCCGGATTGGACGGCGCGGGACCCTTGACCCAGGATTACTGTGGAGGGGGGTTCTTTATTTCAATAAAGATGGAATCACTAATTGTGTTGTGTTTTATTTCTAATATATTTTTCTGTGTTTTTTTTTTTATCTGTACTAGAAATTCATGGTGGCCATGTCTAATATTGGCATGACACCATGAATTTCGGGCTTAGGGCCAGTTGATAATATACAGCTAGCCTTAACCCCATTATTGCCCAGCGAGCCACCCGTCACCAGGGCAGCTGGTAGAGTTGGATACAGCGCCAGAAGATGGCGCTTCTATAAAAGCGCCATTTTCTGGGGTGGCTGCGTACTGCAATTCGCAGCAGGGGTGCCCAGAAAGCTTGGGCACCCTGTGCTGCGGATTTCAATCCCCAGCTGCCTAGTTGTACCTGGCTGGACACAAAAATTGGGCGAAGCCCACATCATTTTTTTTTTTTTTTAATTATTTCATGAACTTCATGAAATTAAAAAAAAAAGGGGGCTTCCCTATATTTTTGGTTCCCAGCCGAGTACAAATAGGCAGCTGGGGGTTGGGGGCAGCCCGTAGCTGCCTGCTGTACCTGGCTAGCATACAAAAACATGGCGAAGCCCACGTAATTTTTTTGGGGGGCAAAAAACTCCTGCATACAGTCCTGGATGGAGTATGCTGAGCCTTGTAGTTCTGCAGCTGCTGTCTGTTGTCTGTCTGTATGGAGGAGAGCAGACAGCAGCTGCAGAACTACAAGGCTCAGCATCCTCCATCCAGGACTGTATGCTGGAGGGAGAGGCAGGGGGAGCAGAACTGCAAGGCTCAGCATACTTCATCCACTAGTGTATGCAGGAGAGCAGACAGCAGCTGCAGAACTACAAGGCTCAGCATGCTGCATCCAGGACTGTATGCTGGAGGGAGAGACAGGGGGAGCATAACTACAAGGCTCAGCATGCTCCATTCACTAGTGTATGCAGGAGAGCAGACAACAGCTGCAGAACTACAAGGCTCAGCATAATCCATCCAGGACTGTATGCAGGAGTTTTTTGCACACCAAAAATATGACGTGGGCTCTGCCATATTTTTGTATGCTAGCCAGGTACAGCAGGCAGGTACGGCTGCCCCCAACCCCCAGCTGCCTATTTTTACCCGGCTGGGAACTAAAAATATAGGGAAGCCCTTTTTTTTTTAATTATTTCATGAAATAATGAAAAAAAAACGATATGGGCTTAGCACCATTTTTGTGTCCAGCCAGGTACAACTAGGCAGCTGGGATTGGAATCCGCAGTACAGGTTAGCCCGAGCTTTCTGGGCCCCTCTGCTGCAAATTGCAGTCCGCAGCTGCCCCAGAAAATGGTGCTTTCATAGAAGCGCCATCATCTGGAGCTGTATCCAACTCTTTAGCTGCCCTGGTGACGGGTGGCTCGCAGGGTAATAATGGGTTAATACTAGCTTTGTTTTACTAGCTAGTATTAAGCCAGAGATTCTTAATGTCAGGCAAGTTTGGCCTGGCCATTAAGAATCTCTAATAAAGGGTTAAAAAAAAGACACCACACAGAGAAAAAATACTTTAATAGAAATAAATACACAGACACACTTAGACTCCATGTTTATTACTCCCTCTCACCCCTCCACGATCCTGGTCTTCTGTCTTCTTTGTCCTTCAACCCATGCAGCTCTGCTACATCAGACAGCACTGCATGGGTGGAAGACGCTGCTGCTCCTGTGCAGTCTAATCACTCAGTGAGTGAGCAGAGGCTGCGGGTTGTAAGCGGTGACGTAACCGCTGCCACCATTGAAATAGTAATCTGACAGGCGGGTTACTATAGCAACAGTGATCTCCGTTATTCACCGGCTGTGGCATCCAGTCCTTGCATGTGGGCTGACTCTGTAAAGAGTGCCAACATGCAGGAACGGGGAGCCAAGCATGTGCCCAAGAATCTCGCTGGTACACGGAGATGCTCAAACGAGCACCACGTACCGGAGCGATGCACTGACAGGACCTAGCATGACGTCTAGCCATGTGACCAGTCTGTAGCCAATGAGATAATACACACGTGACTGGTCACATGCTATGACGACGTCATGGAAGGTGCTATCATCAGTGCTGGTTACCGGGAGGGCGCAGCGATGATCGGAAGGAAAAGCGGTGGGAGACAGAGTGCAGGACGCGCCGCGGGGACCTGTAAGTGTAATGGCAATGTTTATTAACTGCATGTGTACATGTATAATGTGTTTGTATGTGTTTGTGTTTGCCTCCCATTGTTTTCAATGGGGTTCGAAGGTGTTCGTCGAACGCTCGCCGAACTGAGCCGCCGTTCGACGAACCGAACTCGAACACTAGGGGGGTGGCTCATCTCTACTTAAGACACATGAGAGGGTTTGTCAAATAATAATACCAAAAAGCCATGTTCCGGTATTCCTAGAAGCATACCACGATTGAGCAGGACATTTCGGCTGGAAGAAACTGGAAGCCTTGCTGCGTGATTGGTTCTATTGGGCTGAGATGATAGCCACCATAGAAGAATAGTGCAGAAATTGGGGTCCTTGTACCTTGAGAAGACAGGATGGTAACCGTCAAAGGGCACCACTACAGCCCATAGTCACCAGGCAACCCTTGGAGATTGTTGCCCTGGATCACGTCAAGCTGACACCCAGTAGAACAGGTTACACCTATGCTCTAACAATGGTAGATCACTACTCCAGATTCCTGGTGGTGGTACCTGTCAAAGACTTAATAGCAAGCACCGCAGCCAAAGCTTTCCAAGCCCATTTCTGCAGGCCTCACGGTTACCCATAACAGGTGTTGACAGACAGAGGCCCTGCTTTTGAAGCTGACATCTTCAGAGAATTCTGTAATCTGTACGGATGTAAAAAGATACGTACTACATGTGACGCCGTGGCAAAACCAGGTTGTCACAGAGACTGCACAAATCTTCCAGGTGCAGGACTCCATCCTCCTTGGCATACCAACACAAACCCACACCCCGGTACACAACATCAGCCAGCAAAGCCTAGTCACCCCCCCATGACAATAGGGACACACCAGTGGGCGGGTCCAATCAGATAGTGACGCCCACCTAGGGGTTCTGAGGTGTCAGGGGAGGAAACACGACAGAAAGAGTTGAGGAATGGAAGTGAAAGGAGTGAAGTGACAGGGTAGTCAGGGGTTGGAACCTCTGGCAGACAGGGCCACAGGCGACGGAAATCAGGTCACGGGAAACCTTAAGTGGACAGGGGCAGGGTTGTAGCCCGCCGGTGCCGACAGCGGGAATCCGGTCCAGAGGCCGTGCATAGTCGGGGTGCCTGGACCCTAGGGCGAGGACAGCTTCAAGCCTCTTGTCAAAATTAGCCAGCCGGGGACAAGATTCCACGTCTTGTCCCACCAGTAAGCCCAGAGAGTGAGACGGAAGCCCAACGAGGTGGATGGGGCTCCGCAATTGCCTGCTAAGATCCCACGGGTCAGTTCTTGCGGGCCACAGCTCCCAACACACAGAATCACCGGGAGTGGACTTCCCCCATTTCAAGCCGAGTAGTCAAACTAAGGACACAAACACTAAGTGCAGGAGGAAGTGACCCCTGTTTTCTGTACCAGGGTGTGGGACCCGAATACACCCGCCGGAGGTCACTGGCCACTGGAAATTTGGTTTACCATCCTGCTGCCCAGCTCCATCAGCCCCGGGCGTCTCCTACCAAGGCAGCAGCGGTGTCACCAACCATCACCGCAACCCACGGGGGTGGCGTCACTGACAAACTTTCCCCCTGCAAATACCCCCTTTTTATTATTGTGGGCAACAGGCCGCTGCACGAGCCCCGGATCCGGTCGCCACTTGAGCCACAGCCACGATCGCGGATCCGAGCACCTCGAGTAGCCCCCCCTGACGTGGTCTGTGCCCCCCGCCCGCGACACTACACCCTACCATGCACAAACAAATGGGATGTGTGAGAAGATGAACCACCTTGTCATCAATCTGCTGAAGACCCTGCCACTTGAAGAGAGAAACCTGTGGCCTGAGAAGTTACCTGATTTGGTAGATATGGACAACAACATTCCAGTGAGTTCCACAAAATGCACCCCCGCATACCTCATGAGAGTGAGACCTGGAAGACTACCAGTTGATCTTGAAATGGAGGTTGAAATACCAGAAAACAGCTCACCAGAAAAAGACTGTGACTCTCACCGCCAAGCCCAATATAGAAGAATCCAAGACTATGTTGAGCAGAACTTAAACTGCAGTCGAGAGAAATAAGAAAAAGACTTCAACAAGAAGGCGGGTGCTAATCCCCTCACGCCTCGAGAGACAGTTCTCAAAAGGAAGAGAAGACTTCACAAACTCGACGATCAATGGGAGAAGGAACCTTATGTTGTACTACCATGAAATTTTGATAATCAGAAAACCTGTCTAATCAGCAAGGATCGGGGAAGAACTACATCTACTGTCTCACGTGACCACTTGAAAAAGTGCCCAAAACTACTGAAACTGAAAGAAGAAGCACCAAATCCACCTCAAGTAGAATAGAAGAAAGTATGGATCACTTTTTCTATCTTGGGAGACTTTCCAGAAAACTGGCCTCAGCATATTGGAACTGTCAATGTGCCCATCCTTACATTCCCACAATTTGCAGAGGAACCAGTTCCAGAAGAGCCCTTAAACCATACACTAGTAGGCTTACGTAGAACACGTAGACAATTACCTAGTTCACCTGCATACAGTAGGGAGACACCTGCTCTATACATGAGAACACAACAGGGGTTAGATGACGGACCAGAGTTACATAGGTCTACCCGTAGCAATATCGGGCAACCCCCACTTCGGTATAGAGAGTAAAAAGAATATACAGTCATTAATGTAAATAATGTTAAGTGTGCATCTGTGTTTTTTTTCTTGAAAAATCTGCATAATCTGAAAAATGAGAAACAATCCCAATGGATGAGCCATATGGTGAACATGCAGCCAGCATAAATATACTGGCGGCATGTATGCACTACTCACAATCATTGCATAAACAGAGGACAAGGAGTATCTGTGCAATAGAATAAATTTTATTAAATGACAAACAGGCAAGACAGCAATATATGCAGGTTTTTAAAAACAACTACCATGAGATCAAGGGGCATGGAGTATAAATACAGATGTAATACCCAATAGCCGTGGGAGAGGTGGAAAAAGTTCGCACGATATATTAAAAATGTTCAGATAAAAATGAACAATGCCACCTTCAGTAGCCGTGGGAGAGGCTTGAGAAAGCAATAGTACGTCGCGAAACGCGCGTTGGTGGTGGTCCCTCCTTCCCGGGTATGTGCATTATGTCTTGAATATCTTCATACCTTTTAGCTGTGGGTTTCTGTGGGACTTTATGGTATTTTTGGGTGCCTGCGGAGGGCCTAACACCATTGCTGCAATCACCACCAGCTCTGGGAGTACCCACATTTAGCAGCGGCGGTTCTCCATCCTTAACCGCAACCCGCAAGTGGAGTCACATGACATTAACTCTATTCTCCCCTTGTAAATATACCCTCCTTACAAAAAGGGGCACAGAGCACGGAACTGGGCAACGGCCACCAAAGTGACATATACAAAGGTATATTCTGCCCGGGACCGAGTACCCAATTCCCTGGGCGCTACAGTAGCATGTGTCAAGAAGGGTGCACAACCAGTAATCTGTGTTGCCAAAAATGCATATAACGTGGGGGTTCCTTGAAAGGCAGTGGAACATAAAGTCTGCCATGTGTGCCAGATTCCCAACAGGGAAGACCTCCCTGTCCCCAGTATACGTCTCCTCCTCCTCCTCCCTTTCCTTCTTTCAGGCAGTCCACGCTGGACAGAGGGTATAAAGCTGTTGGTAGTAGTATCCGCTGTAGTGAAGCCAATTATCTCCTGGTCCTCCTCCTCATTGTCACCTAATCCGTCTTATGAAGATAAAATGAGGCTGAGCTGGGTAGTATCACCCTGTGTATTTTACTACTCCATCTTTACCTGCTCCCCAAGCAAAGCTTTCTCTTTCATTGTGAACAGCCAGCATTTCAGTAGATATGGAAGCTATATGGTTACTCTAGTTATGTTGTCACTGCTGCTCACATCTTGGTTGATTCTTCAAAGTTTTGGAGAACAGCACAAATGTCAGACATCCATGGCCATGTGTCAGTTCTTATGTGTGGAGGATGACTGGAATACCGACAGGCATGTTGGAGCTGGTATTCATCTACGGCCTTCTGATGCTCACAAAGGGTTGCCAACATATGTTGGCACTTAAGGGCTCAGCAAACTATTCTAGGAAAATCTGTGCTCCAATGATCAAATGCCGCTTCTTCCCTCCCGAGCCCTGCGACCAAACAGTACTGTACAATCACATGTGGGGTATTGCCATCTTCAGAAGAAATTGTGTAACACATTATGGAGCCTTTTTTACCTACTACCCTTTTGTGACACACCTGTAGTATCAGTATGCTCACTGCACCCCTGGATGAATTCAGTGAGGGGTGCAGTTTGTAAAATAGGGTCACTTGTGGGGGGTTTCTGCTGTTCTGGCACCTCAGGAGCTCTGCCAATGTGACATGGCACCTGCAAACCATTACAACTAAATCTGAACTCAAATATGGCGCTCCTTCCCTTCTTTACTTTGCACTGTGCCTCAAAAGTAGTTTCGACCACATATGGGGTATTGGTGTACTGAGGAGAAATTGCACAACAAATTGGATGGAGCATTTTCTCCTGTTAGCCTTTTGAAAATGAAAGATTTTCCATTTTTTGTTTTCATTTTTTCTTCCCCTTCTTTCAAGAGCCATAACTTTTTTATCTTTTTCCATCAATATAGCCATGTCAGGGCATGTTTTTTGTGGGACGAGTTGTACTTTTGATTAACACCATTCATTTCCCCCCCATACTGTACTCAAAAATGGGAAAAAAAAATTCCAACTGCAGTGAAATAGCAAAAAAAGTGCAATTGCATGATTTGTTTTTTGGATGTTTTTTTTTTTTTTGCCGTGTTCCCTAATCTGAAAAACTGAGCTGACAGTATGATTCCTCAGGTCAGTATGAATATGTAGATACCAAACACATATAGTTTTATCTAAGTGGTGAAAATAATTCATAAGTTTCTAAAAAAAAAATAATTGTCACCATTTTCCGAGACCTTTATCATTCTAAAGGCCCCGTTACACGCAACGACGTATCTAACGATATATCGTCGGGGCCGCAGATTCCTTGACGCACATCCGACATTGTTAGCGATGTTGTTGCTTGTGACACCAACGAGCGGCCATTAACGATGGAAAATACTCACCAAATCGTCCATCGTTGACACGTCGTTCATTTTCAAAAAATCGTTGATTGTTGAGGACGCAGGTTGTTCGGCGTTCCCGCGGCAGCACACATCGCTATGTGTGACACCTCGGGAACGACGAACTACAGCTTACCTGCGGCCACCGGTAATAAGGAAGGAAGGAGGTGGGCGGGATGTTACGGCTGCTCATCTCTGCCCCTCCGCTTCTTTTGGGCAGCCGCTTAGTGACACCGCTGTGACGCTGCACGAACCGCCCCCTTAGAAAGGAGGCGGTTTGCCGGCCATAGCGACGTCGCTAGGCATGTAAGTCCGTGTGACGGCTCCTAACGATATTGTGTGCCACGGGCAGCGATTTGCCCATGATGCACAAACGACGGGGGCGGGTACGCTCGCTAGCGATATCGCTGCGTGTAAAGCCCCCTTAATTTTTCCGGATCTGGGGCTCAGTAATGGCTTATTTTTGCGTCTTGAGCTAGCATTTTTAATTATGCAATTTTTGGGTAGATCTGATGTTTTGATTGTGTGGCCCCCCCTGAGGCTTCAGTCGCCACAGAGGTACTGCACCTCAGCCAGAGGTGTGTATTCCATCCATGGCAAGGAGGAGGTCAGAGCCGGTTCATGCAAAAGCACAGCACACTCACTGAGCAACACATCACCAAACCTGGTAAGGACGTGATTATACCCGAACCACACTAGGGGCTGGAGTCAAATGAGTGGGAACAGAGGTGTAGTGTTCAGTCAGAAAAAGGAGAGGGAAGTAGGAGTAGAGGAGCAAAGACCTGTGATCTGGAGCTGGTACTGCTCGGCCTGGACATAGCAATAACAGTCCCAGAGCCCATGGAAATTCCAAAACTACCCCGTGGACTTGTTCTACATATAATCGAGTGCAAGGACATGGTCGCAACTCGGGGACTGGTCCGCAGGCTAGAAGAGATTAAACCCATGGGCTCCCTAGTGAAACCAGTGGCTGAGGTGTCTCTAAACACCGAAGCTAACACCGCACACAAATTACTTGAAAGTGACCCAAAAGGACCAAAGGGATAGAGCTCTAATATGACCACGCACTGCAACCTCAGATGTAGTAGAGCAGGGATCGTCAAAAGGACCTTCTGTGGATTATGTCGGACCTGTGTGACACCCTGGACCCTCAGGGGTCACAGTACACTAACATCACACACAAACCCCCTCCCCTGGGTAGGTGACACCAGTCAATCAAATCCTTGTTGCCATCCTCCAGACTTGATGTCCACACCAGGTGGGGCGGAGCCAGGCGGTTGACCCCACCCACCGAGGAGTTCACAGGCCTGGAGGCGGGAAAAGTCAGAGATAGGTTGTAGACAGTGAAAGTGAGAGGAGTAAAAACTGTTGGTGTCTGGGTTGGAGTCCAGGCACGTTCAGCAAGGTAGGCAGACGGTGGTGGCCGTCTGCAGGAGTTGGTGTAGGTCAGCGGAACCGTAGGACCGGGGTCGGGCAGTGGCCCGCCGGTACCAAACCGGGGAGCAGATTGAAGCCAAGCATCAAGGCAGGGTACTCAGACCCTGACCAGGCTAGGAGCTGCCGTAAAGGTCAAATTATCTGATTGCGGTCTGGACCTCAGGGGTTCATTCCCACCTAAGTCCCGTCAGAAGGCAATAGCCCAACCCGTCCGGATAAGAGCCACCGCCAAGGGCCAGAGATCCAAGGGCCAGCGCCTGCGGGCAAACGGGCTCTCCCGACATGTACACGCCGGGGAGCGGACTACCCGTGGGAAGCCATAGGAGTCAAATACACTTACACAGGTGCAGGAAAACGACAGCCACCATCAACCCGTCCGGGGAGAGTGAGAACACCGCAGCCGGCTGTGGGCCCCGTCCATCCAGCCGTTTGGTTTACCAGAGACTCTTTCCTTCTGTGTCTGAGTGAGTACAACAGTGCCATCCAGCACCGTGCTGCACCCACGCCGCCTCCCCGCCTTGGCACCTGCACCTATACCTCCTCCCTACTTCCCCCAACCGGGGCCCCGGGACAAACAGCCCCTACCCACGGAGGGGTCAACACCTTAGCTGCTCTCCGCCATCGCTCCCGGGATCCCCCGTCACCAGCAGTGGTGGTGCCCACCATCACCACAACCCATGGGTGGCGTCACGACCGACATCCCAAAGACCCACCACAAACCTCCCCTTTTCACTCGTGGGCGAGGAGGCGCTGCTCGAGCCCTGGGTCCGGCCCCGTGCTCGAGCCACCGAGGAGCAGTAGCACCAGACCCAAGCGCCAGCGATTCCAGACGAGCAGCGTTCCCCACCCCTCCGCAGGGGTGTTTTGGGGGATACTAAATTGGAGAAAGAGGTGTTTGTGGTTTTTTTATAAATAATTTTTTTTTCTCTGTTTTCTGTTTATTTCTTTTTATTTACAGAGTTAGTAATGGGGGGTCTCAAAGACCCCTCCCTATTATTAAATTTGGGCTTGATGACAGCTGTAATTTTTTTGACAAATCATAGCTGTCATTAACCCCTTATATTACCCAAATTGCCACCACACCAGAGCAATTGGGATGAGCAGGTTAAGCTCTGGAATTGGCGCATCTAATGAGGGGCCAATAACCATGGGCTTCAACAGCCTGATTTTTTTCAAATTATTTATTTATTTTTATACTGCACAACCAATCACAGATGCAAGCACTCTGTCAGTCTGACTGCAACCAATCACAGGCACTGTCAAAGAGGATTGGTAGGAGAAGCAGTGAATATGCACAGCTCCACAGGAGACTCAGTAAGTATAACTGTCCTGCTCTAAATCCCCATTTTGCTTCCTTTTGCACACCCCCAGCCCTAACTAACACCATTTTACAGCACACAGGTTTGGGTCCAGGCTCAAGTTTGGGTTTATATCCAGTGCTGAACCAGTTGGAGCCGCCAAACCCAAACATCTGTAGATTTGCTCATCTCTAGTTAAAAGTAGAGATAAGCAAACTCGGTTGTTTGGTGTTCAAACCAAACACAGACTTTAGATAAAAAATAGAGTTCAGGTGCTTTATGTATGCAAACCACTTGCACGAGCATCACTGTGCTCGAGTACGCTCAGTGCTCAACCTAATGCAAGCCGCTTGCAATGTTTGAACGGCTCACACTGGCGGTAACAACAGCATGATTGAATGTAATGGGCAGCAAACAAAAAAAAAAGGTGGTTGAATGTGGGTGGAGACCTGAACTGCCCAATTAGTGACTTTCATTGGGGTTCAGGTCAAGTCCAGGTCCTAAACCGAACTTTATCTAAAGTCCAGCTGAACCTGCCAAACTGAACTTTCACGGGTCCACTCATCTCTAGTTATAAGACCATTGCCAAACAATTTTAAGTATACAAAAGTTTTCAGTCTACAATATGAAAGATTATTCAAAAGAAAGTTGACAATATTCCTAGGAATAACTATCAAAGCAAATTGACCCCAAAGCAACACTGCAATTTTCAGAGGAACTGCAAAAAACCCAAGAGCTACCACTTAGCTTCTAAAAGATTCAGCATGTGCAACTGCAATTACAAAATGACTGAACAAGTATGGCTTGCTTGGAAGGATTCTTGGGATAAAGCTTCTTTCTAAAAAGTCCATGGCAGCATGGCTAAACTTTGTAAAGATGCAACTGAAATATAAAACAAAGCCTTTTGGAAGAATGTCAGACAGACAAGACCGTTTGGCCATTATTTGTTGTGGTATGTTTGGCGAAAATCAAACACAGCAAACCCCAGTACAGCACGATAATGGAGGTATGATGAATTGGGCTTGGTTTGCAACCACGAGAATTAGGCATCTAGCAGCTATTAAGTTGACCATGGACTCCTTTTCACCAAATATCCCAGAGTCAAATGTGAGGCCATCTGTCCAAAATCAAAAGCTTGGCTAAAACTGGGTCACATAACAGGATGATGATTCTAAGCAAATTATAAAATCTTTATCAGTATGGATGAAAATAGAATTAAAATGTTGCCATTGCTCAGTTAAAGCCCAGACTTAAAGCCAGTTGAAATGCTGTGATGAGACCTTTACATAACTAATTCCATAAATGATTGCCCACAAACTTGATTGTAAAAAAGAGTGGGATAATATTCCTAAACAACGCTGTAAGACTGCTAAAGTCATACAGAACACAATTATTTCAAGTTATTGCTACTAAATTCTTCAAGATATTATTGATTCATGTGTACTTAGTTTTCACACACTGCTTCTGTGACGCCCTGGGCAAGCCAGGGGTCACAGGTCATTGCACCACCACACCCTACATCCCAGTTAGGAACACCAAAGCTAACCAGAAACCCTTGTTGCCTTCCTCCAGGGGCTGATGTTCACACCAGGGGGTGGGCCAGGCGGTTGGCTCCGCCCACCGAGGAGTTCACAGCCCTGGAGGCAGGAAGTACCAGGCAGTTGAGCCCAGGCAGGGCTAGAGTGAAGTTCAGTTTAGGAGGAGGAAGTGGAAAGAGAAAACAAGAAGTTAAGCTAGGGAAGTGAAGTGGTAAAGGAGGAGTGAAGGAAGGTGAAAGGTGACAGAAAGAAAGCCTGAAGTGAGTCCAGCCGTGTGCAGGACAGGTCAGCAAGGTCAGCAACGGCGGTGACTGTCTGGAGGGGGACTGTTCGGAAGTTCCTGGAAGGACCGCGGACGGGTAGTGGCCCGGCGGTCTGGAGTAGTGTACCAAAGGACAGTCAGCACCAGGGCAGGGGCCTCTCGGACCCCGGCAAGGCTAGGAGTCGCCATAATTCGCCGAATCCGTCAGTGAAGGGGACGTAGATCCCCCAACAACCAAGTCCCGATTGAAGGCAACAGTCCAACCATTAAAGAGGAACACCGCCACCGCCAAGGCACCAGTTCCTCAGGGCCAGCGTCTGCGGGCAAAGTAGAGCTCCTCCGGTCCAGCTTGAAGCCGGGGAGCGGGTTACCGGTGGGGACCCATCGCTACCAACTTAGAAACATCAGGTGCAGGTCAGAGGGACATCACCGTCACCTACTGGGAGAGCAAGTGCAGCCGTCCGTGGGAACCGTCTTTCCAGCCGTGTGGTTTACCGTAAAACTGTGTCAACGACTCAGGCTGAGTGAGTACCACAGTGCCGCAAGGCACAGCGCTGCCCCCGCGTCCCTGCGCCCACCAGGCCCTGCATCTCCCATCTCATCACCAGGCCCCGGGATCACCAACCCCTACCCACGGAGGGGCAACGCAACACCTGGCTGCTCCGCATCACCATCCCCGAGATCCCCATATTGAGCAGCGGTGGTGAAATCACCACAACCGTGGGTGGCGTCACGGACAATAAACAATCCCCACACCCAACCACCCCCCTTTCACTCACGGGCGAGGAGTGCCGCTCGAGAACCCCCGGGATCCGGCCCACAGCTCGAGCCACCACTGAGCAGCAGCCGCCGGACCCGAGCAGAAGGGGTGAGCGTAGTGTGCTGACACCCTCCTCCCCGCCCGCGACAACTTGGCATCACGAACAGGATCTTACCGCTCTGCTGTTTGGTAGAGGTGCGCCTTGTTACCGCCGGAGGTATCCGGCTGAAAAATTTCAGAAGTCGCCATCTTTGGCGCGAAAAGTTCCCGCTCGAGCGTCTTCTCGAGTAGCAGAGGCGCGAAGGCCAAAACCCCGCCCCGAGAGAGGAGGGGCCGGAAAGAGCTAAGGGGGACGGAAACAAGATGTCTGCGCCCGACGGAGCCGCTGGAGGAGCGGTGGTCGCAGCCGCAGGAGCACCCGCGGATGGGAATGGGCCTGCCCAGGTCCCGGCCGTACTGGCGGGAGGTGCCGCGGCCCCCGCGCTCGCTCAGGTCATGCCGTTCTCCTTGCCCTATGCGCCCGGAGCTGCCTGGCTACCGCAGTATGACGGGAAACCGGATGCCTTACAGGCCTTCCGGAAAAAGCTTAACCCGTTGCTGGAGCTGTACCCCCTGACTGATAAGCAACGTGCAGCGATAGTGCTAGGCCAGTTAACCGGTGCGGCGGAGCAGGAAGCGGAGACCTGGGCCGAGGGGGACCGGCTCTCTGTAGCCACCATCTTTGAGAAGCTACAGACTGCCTTCGAGACCCGGACTGAAGCTGAGCTGAGGATGCAGTTTTACCAGTGCCGGCAACGGGCTGGGGATAGCATTCGGGACTATGCTTTACGTCTGCAAACCGCCCTCCGCACGCTGAAGCGGGTGAATCCTATTAATGAGGCGGATAGCAACAAGATGTTAGTAGAGCAATTTGCGCAGGGGATGAGGTCCCCTGAGGATCGTAAACAACTCCGGCTGTGGGCCCTGGAACACCCTGATGTGGACTTTGCTGTGTTAAAGGAACGGGCCATTAAAGCACTACAGCCCCCAGCTGCAGAAGTTTGGGATCCTGCCCCGTGGCCCGTCGAGACGGCCCCCGTTGTGGCGGCCCCTGCCCTACCAACCTCTCCAATACCTACAGCCCCAGGCAGCACAGTGGAAGAACTGGCAGCCCAGGTCCGTCGCATGGACGGAGACCTCGCCAAGATCCTTGCTGCACTACAACCTCTGACCAGATCTCTGCCTCCAGCACAGATACAGCTTGCTGACAGCCCCGAGGATGTTCCCTGGATGCAGCGGAGAAGTGCTAATAACCCGCGGAGCAGACCTCCAATCTGCTACAAGTGCCGTAAGCCGGGTCATTACTTCCGACAGTGTCCGTTAAACGAGCAACCCCTAGGGCCCTGGGCCAATCCTCAGGAGTAGAACATCGTGGCCCCCCGGACTGGCGGGACCGATATATCGGGGCCCGCCCCATCATCCCCGTGGCTGTGGACGGCATACCCGTGATGGCTCTCTTGGACACTGGATCACAGGTAACCACCATACCGTACACGTACCAGCGGTATTGGGCAATAGACGAGCTGGCACCCCCAGATAATAGTATAACGCTAATTGCCGCTAATGGACTTCCATTGACCCAGGTGGGGTATAAACAAGTGGCTATGACAGTGGGGCAAGCTGAACTGCAACACCAGGGTATGATTGTGATCATGAATGAACCCAGTGATCATAATCCGAAGATAGTGCTGGGAACCAATGTAATGGAGCACTGCATGGCTGATGTGTTGACCCTATTGCAACAGCTAGCCGCCACAGCGGCAGGGAGCCGGCAGAGAGCTGTGCAGCGTGAGATCCGAGCTCTGATGTACCGCCAGCATGTAAGCTCAACAGGAGGGGAGATTGGTGGAGTGAGAGTGATGGATGTTGCTCCATTGACTGTGCCCCCTAGGAGTGAGATGATAATTTGGTGTAGGGCAGCAGTAGGGCCTCAGGGGCGTGACTACCCTGCTATGATGGAGCCCATGCCCTCCGAGCACTGGCCCACTGTAATGGCCGCCAGAGGGGTGGTGGATGTAAAGAAGGGGAGAGTGCCTGTGAGGGTGTTGAACTGTGGGGAGGAAGAAGTCAGGCTTCCCCGGTATGCCACTATTGCCAAGCTGCTCACACTGGATCCCCACACCATCCACGAAGCCAGTCCCTCAGTCTCCCCACCTAACACCAACACTTCCCCGCCTCAAGGGGTGGTGAAGGAGTGGCACCAACAGCTACACGTGGGTACTGACGATACTCCTACACATCACAAAGCAGGGGTGTACAGGGTGGTGCAGGAGTATGAACAGGTTTTCCGTAAACACCCACTAGACTTTGGGCAGATCAAAGGGGTCCAACACCACATCCCCACCGGTGAACACCCCCCTATCAAAGAGAGGTACAGGCCTATTCCCCCTGCACATTACCAGTGTGCCAAAGACATGTTGAGGAATATGAAGGAGGCAGGGGTTATTCGGGACAGCTGTAGTCCCTGGGCCGCTCCGTTGGTACTGGTTAAAAAGAAGGATGGTACCATGCGGATGTGTGTGGACTACCGGAAGATTAATCAGATAACCCATAAAGATGCCTACCCACTACCTCGTATTGAAGAGTCTTTGGCCGCACTGAGAACTGCAAATTACTTCTCTACCCTTGACCTCTCCAGCGGATATTGGCAAGTGGCAGTGGCTCCGGAGGACCGGGAGAAAACTGCCTTCACCACTCCGATGGGGCTCTGAGAATTCAATAGTATGCCGTTCGGGCTGTGCAACGCTCCAGGAACCTTCCAACGGCTGATGGAGTGCTGTCTGGGACACCTAAATTTCGAGACCTTCCTATTGTATTTGGATAACGTGATTGTTTACTCCCAGACGTATGAAGCCCATCTGGAGCACCTGGCCGAGGTGTTCGCGTCCCTTGCCAAATATGGGATGAAATTGAAGCCTTCTAAGTGTTACCTGCTGAAACCCAGGGTGCAATACCTGGGGCACGTGGTAAGTGCAGAAGGTGTCGCCCCCGACCCTGAGAAGATCACTGCCATCCAGGGCTGGCCGAGACCAGCCACAGTGAGGGAAGTAAGGCAGTTTCTGGGTCTGGTGGGGTACTACCGGCGCTTTATCAAAGGGTACACGAAGATGGCTGCTCCCATGCAAGATCTCCTCGTGGCACAGACCAAAGGTGGTAGACCCCTAGGGGCCCCACTGGTGTGGGAGGAAAAGCATGAAGAATCCTTCTGCCAGCTGAAGGCGGCCTTGACTGGGGAAGAAGTCTTAGCATATCCTGACTATGGCTGCCCATTCATCCTTTATACTGACGCCAGCAATGTGGGACTGGGAGCAGTCCTGTCCCAGGTCCAGGATGGGAAGGAGAAAGTGATAGCTTATGCTAGCCGGAAGCTTAGGCCAACTGAAAGGAACCCCGAGAACTACAGCTCCTTCAAGCTCGAGCTCCTGGCATTGGTATGGGCTATCACCGAGCGGTTCCGCCACTACTTGGCTGCCGCAAAATTCACCGCTTTCACGGACAACAATCCGCTGACCCACCTGGACACAGCTAAGCTGGGCGCATTGGAGCAGTGATGGGTGGCCCGGCTAGCCAACTACGACTTCACCATCAAGTACCGAGCCGGTCGTGTCAACATTAACGCTGATGCACTCTCCCGAATGCCCCATTTGTCAGAAGAAGGGGGCGAGGATGATGACCTCGAGGAGATTGAGCTGCCTGCATTTCACCAGCCACCAGCTGAGAAAATACAAATACACCAACAACGGGTGGATCTGGACCCACGGCCCAGTCAGGAGTGGCAGGAAGCTCAAAACCAGGCGCCGGCTGTCCGCCTCATCAAGACCCTGGTGGAACAAGGTGCTGTTGGAATAGACCCTGCCGCTCCAGCTGAAACCCAGCGCTTGTGGAAAGAACGGAAACGGCTTTATCTACATCAAGGGAAGCTGTACCGTGAGCTGATCAACCCGAAGACCCATGAGAAAATCTGCCAGTTGGTTATTCCCCAAGCTGATGTCGCTACTGTTCTGCGGGCATACCATGATGGTACCGGACACTTCGGGTGGAAGAAGCTGGAGATGTTGTTGAGGGAGCGGTTCTACTGGAGTGGGATGCGGGAGTCGGGAGAAGCCTGGTGCCGAGAGTGTGGTCCTTGCACGCTGAGAAGGAAGGACGAGACCAGCCAGAGGGCGCCCCTACACCCAATCATCACACATCAACCGCTGGAGCTGGTCGCCCTAGACCATGTCAAGCTCACCCCCAGCAGAAGTGGGTACGCCTGCGCGTTGACCATCGTAGACCACTATTCAAGATTCATGGTGGTTGTCCCCGTCAAGGACCTAACTGGATGAACTGCTGCTCGAGCGTTCCAAGCTTATTTCTGCCGTCCACATGGATATCCAGAAAAAGTGCTCACTGACCAAGGCCCGGCTATTGCCCAGACCAACGGCATGTGTGAGAAGATGAACCACTTGGTCCTGGGACTCCTCAAGACGTTACCGCTGGAAGAGCGGAACCTGTGGCCGGAGAAGCTACCTGACTTGGTCGATATGTACAACAATATCCCGTCCAGCTCGACAAAGTGCACCCCAGCATACCTGATGAGGGCTCGTCCCGGCCGCCTGCCGGTGGACCTAGAAATAGGGTTGGAGTCCCCAGAAGCACTCCCTTCGACAGCTGAATGGGAAACTCGGCGGAGAGCACAATACCGGCAGATTCAGGAGTATGTGGAGAAGAATCTAAGTCGAAGTCGAGAACAGCAGGAGCAGCGATTCAACCAGAAAGCGTCTGCGGGCCCTTTCCAGCCAGGAGATGTGGTGTTAAAACGGAAGAGGAAGACCGACAAGCTGGATGATCAATGGGAACCAATCCCATACGTCATACAACCCACAGGGTGGGAAGATGGGAAGGCCTACCAGATCAGTCGTGACCAAGGGGGCACTTTGGCCACAGTTTCCCGGGACCATCTGAAAAGGTGCCCACGAGCATTGAGGACAACGGCTGACGTACCAGTTCCTCCACCAGCGGAGAAGGCATAAGAGGTGATCCACACTGTGATGGGTGACTTCCCAGCAGACTGGCCTACACAGAACGGCGCGGTGATTCTTCCAGTGATACTGTTCCCACAACCTGTGGATGAAGAAGTGGTGGAAGCGGTCGACCGTGAGCCAGAACCATTGCCAGTGCCCAGGGATGAACCTGTACCCAGCTCCCCTATGCCTCCGCCTGTCCCACACGATAGAAGGGAGGAGGAACCGGTTGTTCCCTCTGCCCCACTGCATAGCCCCACTGACACCGGTCCCCGAAGGTCCACCCGTCCCAAACTAGGTAGACCCCCACTTAGGTACAGGGAGACTGTCCTTTAAGGAGGGGGGATCGGGAAGTCTGTGTGAATTCATATTTATTTGTTTGTTTGAAAGTTTTGAAAATGATGAAAATGATTACCGTGTACTTCACCTGATTGTCTGCTTGATTTGCAACCGGCCGGAGCCGGCACCGTTGTCCCAGTGGGGACCGTTTAAAAAGTTTGCATGGGAACTATCCATGGACAAGCCCGTGAACTTGCAGGGCAACCACAAACGTTAGTGGCTTGTAAATAAGTTGTTTACCATTACCGTTTTCCGCAATGCCGCCTCCGGAGAGGCAGGTTGGAGGGAGGGCCCTCAGCAGAGCAGGCTGGGGCCCAGCCACCAAAGGAACCGGTGGCTACCCTCTGGAGGGGAAGGACAGATCCCGCTCGGGTACCGTGTGCTGGACTGTGGGTCAAGGGGTGCTGCCTGTGTTTTAGGGGCAGCACCAGGGCCAGGTTGCTTGGGTGGGAGAGAGCGGAAACCGTAACCGTAAACCGTTTGAAACGTTAAGAAAAGTGCCTCCCGTTATGGGAAGATTCATTAAAAATGTATATATGTTACCGTTTACCATGTTATATTTTGCAGAAAAATAAAACCGGTGTTGGACGGGCAGCCCGCGGACGGTCTGCATTTTGCTAAGGGGGAATGTGACGCCCTGGGCAAGCCAGGGGTCACAGGTCATTGCACCACCACACCCTACATCCCAGTTAGGAACACCAAAGCTAACCAGAAACCCTTGTTGCCTTCCTCCAGGGGCTGATGTTCACACCAGGGGGTGGGCCAGGCGGTTGGCTCCGCCCACCGAGGAGTTCACAGCCCTGGAGGCAGGAAGTACCAGGCAGTTGAGCCCAGGCAGGGCTAGAGTGAAGTTCAGTTTAGGAGGAGGAAGTGGAAAGAGAAAACAAGAAGTTAAGCTAGGGAAGTGAAGTGGTAAAGGAGGAGTGAAGGAAGGTGAAAGGTGACAGAAAGAAAGCCTGAAGTGAGTCCAGCCGTGTGCAGGACAGGTCAGCAAGGTCAGCAACGGCGGTGACTGTCTGGAGGGGGACTGTTCGGAAGTTCCTGGAAGGACCGCGGACGGGTAGTGGCCCGGCGGTCTGGAGCAGTGTACCAAAGGACAGTCAGCACCAGGGCAGGGGCCTCTCGGACCCCGGCAAGGCTAGGAGTCGCCATAATTTGCCGAATCCGTCAGTGAAGGGGACGTAGATCCCCCAACAACCAAGTCCCGATTGAAGGCAACAGTCCAACCATTAAGGAGGAACACCGCCACCGCCAAGGCACCAGTTCCTCAGGGCCAGCGTCTGCGGGCAAAGTAGAGCTCCTCCGGTCCAGCTTGAAGCCGGGGAGCGGGTTACCGGTGGGGACCCATCGCTACCAACTTAGAAACATCAGGTGCAGGTCAGAGGGACATCACCGTCACCTACTGGGAGAGCAAGTGCAGCCGTCCGTGGGAACCGTCTTTCCAGCCGTGTGGTTTACCGTAAAACTGTGTCAACGTCTCAGGCTGAGTGAGTACCACAGTGCCACAAGGCACAGCGCTGCCCCCGCGTCCCTGCGCCCACCAGGCCCTGCATCTCCCATCTCATCACCAGGCCCCGGGATCACCAACCCCTACCCACGGAGGGGCAACGCAACACCTGGCTGCTCCGCATCACCATCCCCGGGATCCCCATATTGAGCAGCGGTGGTGAAATCACCACAACCGTGGGTGGCGTCACAGACAATAAACAATCCCCACACCCAACAACCCCCCTTTCACTCACGGGCGAGGAGTGCCGCTCGAGAACCCCCGGGATCCGGCCCACAGCTCGAGCCACCACTGAGCAGCAGCCGCCGAACCCGAGCAGAAGGGGTGAGCGTAGTGTGCTGACACCCTCCTCCCCGCCCGCGACACTTCTGCATTTTGGACAAGTTTTTTTTTTATAAAAGCATGGTGCAATTGGTGGCTTGTGGCTGTTTACCTGAAGTTTTATTTTGCCTAATTTTAAAACCTTCTACCACGTTTTATTATTATTTCTGTCCTGAAATGAAAAAGCATAGAATATTAGGTGTACCTAGTTTTTTTAAGACTATTTTGACATAGAACAGAAATGACCCCATTTTGTAAACTACACCTTTTGAATTAAGGGTGAAAACTGAATATTTTGACAGCGCAGATGGTCAAAAAATAGTGTCAACTGGATATTACAGAGTGAAAACTGCAATTTTTTTCTCAATATGTTGTGCTGATATTTGTGCCAATGTGAAAGGACATGTCTCAGTCTTTATACAACACTGATATGATAGGACAGCTCTAATGATTATGCAGGACTTCCTGGTTTTATAAACACCCTATATATGGCAATAATTGTTTAGCTGGATATATGACAAGGTTCAGAAGTGAAAGAGCAGAATGCATGTTTAACGTGCACTTGTCACTAGGTCATAAGTGACCAGTTTTTACAGATATTTTATTCCAGCTCCTTTGATTATTCCACTCTATTTTTTCCAAATTTCCCATACAGTGTCACACATTGACAATCGGGATTCCACCAGGTATAAGGGAACTCCCGAAGAGCACCACAACACACAGGCTATATCAGAAACATGATACAATGGTAGGTCCTGGCGCTAGGGAGACGGGTCACCTCCTAACACTCACCCGAGGCTGATCCCTGTACTTCCTAATGTCCCTAGACGGATCCTTCCCCTATATGACGATCACATGCCTAGAGCCTCATTGGCCCTGAACTTCACCCAGACTAGTGCAGGTCAGCGAGACACTAGTCCCGCTACTGACATAAGAAAACACGAGGTAGGAAAGACCAACAGGGGAGAAAAACAAAACAAATAAAACTCCGGGAGGAACTTCTCAGCTGCAACTGAAGCGACAGCTCAGCTTTCTCCAGAGACTGGCTCTTTCCAAGTGAACAGCATAGGAATGAGCTATAGCCGACATAGGAAGGAGTGAGAAGTGTATACTTCTAGCAAAAGGGAGTGGCTCCAGCTGAGATTACAACTACCTGTTAGATCACTGCAGGATTGAAATTATGCTTTAATCCATTCAGTACATGATGGAATTAAATATGTTCCAACTCAGGGTAAGGCCTAAGCCACACGGCGAGAAAAACAGTGCGAGTGGAGTGCGATAAAACATCGCATTCCCCTCGGACCAATTCTAGCCTGTGTGTCAGCACACATGAGCGATTATTTTCTCAGCCCTAATCGGACTGAGAAAACAATCGCAGCATGCTGCGATTGTAATCCGAGACTCTTTCTCTCGCACCCATTCAAGTGAATGGGGCGAGAGAAAAATCGCACTGCACTCGCAGTACATTGGTGTACCGCTAGTGCAGTGCGAGAATGGCTATAGCCGGCTACGCAGGAGAGAGGGAGAGAAATCCCTCCCTCCCCTCCTCAGTGCCAGCCCGCCCCCCGCAGCTGAGGTAAGCTCGCACGAACGGACCTCAGTTGCAAGGACACACACATGACACTCGGCTCTGCTGTACTGCCAGCACGAGCTGAGTGTCATGCAAGTGGATCGCAGTAGTGCCCGTGTGGCCCCAGCCTAAAAGGTGAACTGGCACTAAAGCGGATCTATGATCTGCAATGCGATTTTGACCTTCTGATCTCAGATCACCCTGAGATCACATCAGGCCATGTCACACTCATGACATATAGAGAAGAAAAACCATATCCAGCGAGCCAATGAGTAAAAAAGATAATAGTTGATGCTTTATTTTGAAAACATTATTAATAAATATCGTTCGAATAAATTTTCATACAGACAATAAAAAGGCAGGAGTGAAAATATATAATTGACTAGGGTTAGACAAGAGACACATTTCGGCTACGCCTTCAGCACAATCTTTGTAGAAACTATTGACTCCCTAGGAAGTTAAAACACGGGAAAATTATGTAGAATCCAATTAATACTAATTAGAAACATAGAGTCAGGCTGTCTTTAATTCCCATTGAAAAAATAAATCATATAGTGGACAAATATAAGTATTATTATTACTATTATTATTCATGACATATGGTCTAGGGATAAAACTGGGGTGCAAGTCATACCTTGTTTCAAGTCGTCTAACAGGCCAGAACCCATCTGCAGGGGAATCAACGACACAGACTCAGAGTTCTTTTTTACCAGTCTTTTTCTAAACATTACTCACAGTATTTCATCACATCGATCCTGAGAGCACAGCACTTTAACAGGTTCTTTACAGTACACACTTTTCCCATGGGCTTCTCCATAATCTTTGGTACTACAGAGATCATCTGTCCTTGTGCTAGTCTGTCCTCCTCTATGCTGCTCAGCATCACTCTCTCGCATGTCAGTGTCATTAAGTCCACATTGGCTTGAAGTCAGCATTCCACCGACAGGGATTCGAATGATATGACCTTTCGACTAGCGTGCACAGACTATTCAGCTCATCTAACGTCCGTTACTGTATCAACTTTTTCATCCAGGTCTATGCTGCACATACAGGTGGTTCTACTGAGGAAGAAGTGTGATCACTTCAAAACTCTTTGAGAAATAAACCACCCTTCATTTGGATAAAGTGCATTAGTCTCTATTACTTACCAGCAGTGTAGTCCTTGCCACGCTGTTTTACTGGTTCTCCTGCATCAATTGAAGCCTTAGGTGTTATGGATTGTGTTTGTTGGTTTGGCCATTATCGGTTGTGAAGGGGTTAAGATTCTTCCTGAGGATGTTTCTGGGCTCACTCTAGTGGCCAGTGCTGGAAGTGAGTCAGGTTCTGTGCTTGTAAGTGAGATAGGTGCGTGGCTTGGCTCTAATCCCAGTGGGCCAATCATATCCAGTTCTTGGTGTATAAAGTAAGCGATTCTGCCTCAAGCTGACGCTGGTGATATAATTTCCTGTGTCAGTTTTTCTCCAGGGAACATGTCTTGACCACCAGGTCCTCCTATGTTGTCCGTGTGCCTGTGAACTACCAGACACTTCAGTGCGCTCCAGCTTGTTTTTTTCTCTTGGTGATCTCCAGTATGTCTGCTATAGTTTGTCTGCTTCTGTGAATTCAATTTTTGGCTCTTTACCTAGTCATCCTGATTTTGCCTTTGAAGCCTTGGATAAGTACTTTGTTTTCTTGTCTGTAACTGAACAGTTTTCATGCATTTTTCCCTTATGTGCATTGTTCATTTTGATTTGTGTTTCAATTTTGTTTTGAAATGCTATGTAGACTGTTCATTCACAGTGAAAAAATGCATAGTGTATTTTTTTCTCTGTCTGAACATGGTCCTGCGTTTTTGGTCATATATGCGTTTTGTGCTCCATTGTGTTCACACTGATAAACTTTAACAAAGGGACATTGCTGAGAATCCATTGAAGACCTTTCTCCATCATTTTTGCATATTTACTTTTGTTGTACTTAAGGTCCAGTCACACTAAGCAACTTACCAGCGATCCCAACAACGATAGGGATCGCTGGTAAGTTGCTAGGAGGTTGCTGGTGAGATGTCACACTGCGACGCTCCAGCGATCCCACCAGCAACCTGACCTGGCAGGGATCGCTGGAGCGTGGCTACACGAGTTGCTGGTGAGCTCACCAGCAACCAGTGACCAGCCCCCAGTCTCCTAGTTACAGCACACATCAGGTTAATTAACCCGATGTGTGCTGCAGCTAAATGTGCACAGAGCAGGGAGCAGCGCACAATGCTTAGCGCTGGCTCCTTGCTCTCCTAGTTACAGCACACATCGGGTTAATTGCCTGATGTGTGCTGCAGCTAAATGTGCACAGAGCAGGGAGCAGCGCACACTGCTTAGTGCTGGCTCCTTGCTCTCCTAGTTACAGCACACATCGGGTTAATTACCTGATGTGTGCTGCAGCTACATGTGCACAGAGCAGGAGCCGGCACTGACAGTGAGAGCGGAGGAGGCTGGTATCAAAGGTAAATATCGGGTAACCAAGGACAGGGCTTCTTGGTTACCCGATGTTTACATTAGTTACCAGCCTCAGCAGAAGCTGGCTCCCTGCTCACTGCACATTAGTTGTTGCTGTCTCGCTGTCACACACAGCGATGTGTGCTTCACAGCAGGACAGCAACAACTAAAAAATGGCCCAGGACATTCAGCAACAACCAACGACCTCACAGCAGGGGCCGGGTTGTTGCTGGATGTCACACACAGCAACATCGGTAGCAACGTCACAAAAGTTGTTCGTTACCAGCGATGTTGCTAGCGATGTTGCTTAGTGTGACGGGGCCTTTAGTATACAGTTTATTAGACAATTAATTTATCAATGGACTGCTCACTATTAGTCCTGTTGGACATTTAATATTTTTCTGCCTATGGCAGTTGCTACTTAGCCAGTTTTTGAAACAAACTCTCTTGGATGTTAATCCTGTCTGGTGTCCTGCACAAGAATTCCCTGATCTAGTGGGTGAAGGATCGTGTGGTCCTAAGGGAATTTTGATCATCAGGAGTTGGCATATATTAGGGTTTTGCTGGCTGCACACAGTGATCTATCCCATCCTTTAGTGTCTTAGTTAGCAGGGCCTTTCTTTGCTGAAGTCTATTCCTAACCAACTGTGTATTGTTTATTTCTTATATCATTGTCAATATATGTTGGGGGCTTTAACTATCCCTTTAGGGCTGTCCTGAGTTAGGATTTCTTTATTCATCTTTAAAGTTAGCTAGTTCCTTAGGCGGTGACGAGACATCTAGGTAGAGTAGGCACGCTCCATCGCTATTTCTAGTTGTGTTTAAATAGTCAGGGGTTTTGCGACTGTTAGTTACCAACCTTTTTGGGGTAGTGGATCTTAGTTCTTGGGTTGCCACTAACTATGGATAAGGGATGGTGTTTTCCCTTCAATGGGATATCTACGGGATTTTCAGTGGTCGCCTAACCATAACTCTAAGGGCTCATGGTTCATGTGGCAGCTGGTTACAGGCTCTGATTTTGTTCTATGCTACACAACTTAGCAAGTTGAGCACACACTGCATATATCAATATTAGTCAATTGATAAGACCCTAGTTGCTCTGTTCTGTCTTATAGTTTCTTATTTACTTTAACTGTGGCTAGCATTCAGGGTGCTTCTTAGATGACTGGCCAAGAATGACAGGGGCGCAGAATTGAAGACACTGATTATTGTGAAGGCGCAGACGATGTATCTGGACAGCATGAATCAAATTTCTCAAGTCTAGACTTAAATATTCATATTTTCATGAGTTTCGTGTATGACCTAAAGTATCTGTGTGGATTAACTACTATTTTAAGCACACAATGTAAAATCTGCTGAAGTAGTAACCATGGGTACAAGGTTGTGATGATGTCTTTGTTTGTGGCCCAGTAAAAGAACCAATTTTGGATTATTTATTAAAAAACTAAAAGATAACGTGATTGAGTTCCTGTAATGCCTGATAGGAGCCACAGACTCAGACTGGCTGTAAGGGGAATGAGAAAAGCCACTCACAAAGCAGGACCCCAAGAACTCTGCAACCCTTTAACCCCTTTACAGGGATTTGGAATTACACAGAGCCTCAGAGATCGCTACCTGTGGTAGACGGTAGTCCGTGGTCGTCAAGCAGGGTCAAAATCCAGGAGATGCAAAACAGGAACAGAATCGGCAGGCAAGGTCGTAGTGAGGAGACAAAGCAGGGGTCAAATCCGGAACTGGCAGCAAGGTACAAAAACGACAGGCAGGAGGGTAGTCAAACAACAAGCAAGGTCAGCGCACAGGAATCACAATACAAACAGCACATGAGCCAGGAGAACAGAACTATCACTGGCAGTGGTCATGTGACAGGAGGGGGAATAAGAAGGGTGTGGTGTCTTCCCATAGGCTGCAGGTGAATGTTGGCCACTTCAGCCGGGAGACACACGCCACCTACAGTCAGCCAGTGGTACTGCAGGTTCCAGGGAAACCCAGCCTAGTGGTTGAGCGGAGCCTGTGCTCCGCAGAACCTCGGGCACCGACTCCTCTCCCATCACCAGCCCTATCCATGGTGGGAACATGGCGTCGTCTGGCGATCGGAGCAGAAGTCGCAGGAGTGGACTCCGGTGGGGACGTGACAGTTCCTCTTCAAATTTAGGGGCAGATTGGAGATGTGCCACCTAATGTCAGGAGCCTTGTAACAGTGACATTTCCTTCCTTTATGGCAGGCCCACTAGTGACATGAGTGATTCCACTAAAGGCACTAAACTGGAGAAGTGAGATATTAAGAATTTCTTATGTTTGTAAATTCTTTTAGAATGTATGAAAGAGGCTATTGGTCCTGTGTTCATCCACTTTGTGTTTTGAGTCTGAGACTAATGTGTAGTAAAAGGCTAGGTATAATGCAGCTGGGGAACCCTGGGACCTATCCCCCAGAGTGAGCTGTGTATCTCTGTGTACAAAGGGAATTCTGTTTTCCATGCAGCATAATGGTGTGTTGCGGTTTGAGTCTGGAGACTAGATATTGATTAGCTGTTGAAATATGTATGGGTAGGAACAGTACGTAATCTGTTTGCAGTAAAGGAGTTCCCTTAAGAGTTTACAGATGTTCTCCACGCAAAATGTATGGTTTGCAAAATATATCTTAGGCTTGCAATATAAATCTATCAAAAATGAAAGTACAATGATTAGTAATTAGCAAATCTAAAAGGTAAAAGGATTCAGCTTGCATCATCACACTGATTTACATACATCTGATGGAAGCCACCAAGGTATGACATTATGAAGACATACAGGGCATACTGCAGAGTATCATTGTCTATACAGTTAAAAAAACTAATTGGAGCATCTTGCCCAACATAGGATTCCATTGAAATCTAAGTCTCTATTAATTCATATTCAACATTTATAGAATTCCCTAATAGTCTACGCGTTTTAAACTCTAACAGGAAAGTTTAAGGTTATCCGTTAACTCACATATTCTCATGTATACAATCTACGATGTGAGTGTTCCTGCAAAACGTCCACATAGGATTCCATTAAAATCAAATCATATTAAAAATCTATAGACAAAAGCAACGGAGTCATAGAATTTCCTAACGGCCTACGCGTTTCAAACTCTGACAGGGAAGTTCAAGGACATCCATTAACTCCCATATAGTCATATATATATAATCTATATAATCACTTGAGGTAAATGTGGATATTGATTTGGATGCACACCATGTCTGGGAGCAGCTAGAATAGAGGGCGGTAAGTCGGCGGTAGTCCTATTGTCGCGGGCGGAGGGGTGGGAACGCCGCTCACCTGGGAGTCGCTGGCGCTCGGGTCCGGTGCTTCTGCTCCTCGGTGGCTCGAGCACAGGGCCGGACTCGGGGCTCGAGCAGCGTCTCATCGCCCACGAGTGAAAAGGGGAGGTTTGTGGTGGGATGTCGGTCGTGACACCACCCACAGGTTGTCCGCTCCCCGGCGTGTACGTGTCGGGAGAGCCCGGTTGCCCGCAGGCACTGGCTCTTGGATCTCTGGCCCTTGGCGGTGGCTCTTATCCGGACGGGTTGGGCTTTTGCCTTCTAACGGGACTTGGTTGGGAATGAACCCCTGAGGTCCAGACCGCAATCAGAGAATTTGACCTTTACAGCGGCTTCCGAGCCTAGTCGGGGTCTGAGTACCCTGCATTGGTGCCTGGCTTCAATCTGCTTCCCGGTTCGGTACCGGCGGCCCACTGACCGACCCCAGTCCTACGGTTCCGCTGACCTCCACCAACTCCTGCAGACGGCCACCACCGTCTGCCGACCTTGCTGATTGTGCCTGGGCTCCAACCCAGACACACACAGATTTTACTCCTCTCACTTCCACACTCTACTCCTCAACTCCTCAACTCCTCTCCCTCAACTCAACTCAACTGACTGCTTTTTCCACCTCCAGGCCTGTGAACTCCTCGGTGGGTGGGGCCAACTGCCTGGCTCCGCCCCACCTGGTGTGGACATCAGACCCTGGAGGGAGGCAACAAGGGTTTTGTTTGACTGGTGACACCTAACCAGGGGAGGGTGTGTGTGTGTGGTGTTACTGTACTGTGACCCCTGGGGGTCCTGGGCGTCACACTATCATGGGCAGGTATGTAACTGGTAACAAGATGCAGAAAAAGTTAAAAAACATACAAATAATTTAAATAGAAGTTTTGTTTATTGACATATTGGTACAGTATGTCATTACATAAAGGAATAACAAATTAATTTTATATACTTGTCCTCTTAACTGTGTGCTTTTCTTTTCTCCTAAGGGGTTATCCAATCTGGGACATTTATGCCATATAGATAACATATGACATTGAAGTAAAATGGAAGCGGTGTACTTCTCTATTTGACGATCTTGACCCCAGCAGACGTCAGCCTCATAGGGTGGAACGGCCGCCACACATACATTCAATGGAGCTCTTGAACAATCGTGGTACAGTGAACTCATAGGCTGTTGAGCGATATTACTAGAATTCAATACATCACCGGTATATTTATATTCTTCCTTTCCAACATTTATATTTTACAATATATAATTAATTTTAATCTACATTTTGCTCATCAACGTAATCTCATGCTGATATATTAACATTTTTTTTAGAGCCTGGCCAGTATTATGACAGGGACACATGGGCTAGATGGTGCCATGTATTTTATTTTTACAATAGTGAGAGAAAAGAGTCCAAACATCAGCTCACCAGTATAAGAGATTTTCCTTTGTGGGAGACTCCAGTCCGGTTCCTGGATTATACAGAGCGTTGAAAATATGAAAGATGGGATCCACCTCAATACACGTAGATCCACAGTTTTTATTTCTTTACGTATCATAACTTTTTAACCATTCCCTGTTTTATTTTTTTTTCAATAAATGTGGGTTTTAATTTTAGATATTTTTTTGCAGTTTCTGGATCACCTATCTCTTATTTTCAATACTCTCTATTTTATTTTTACACAAACATGATAGACATTGTGTAATACTATATTTCCATTTAGGTTAATGGCTGTTTACCCCAAATTAACAAGATATTCCCATGCTATATCCAAAACTTGTTGAATGTTGGGGGTCACATTCTTGTGGCTTCACAGCCCCGATCTTGGAATAATTAGGGGGTCACAGCCATCAGACCTCCAGCGACCAGCAAGTTATATCTATCTATCTATTTGTTTGAGGATATCTTATTTTTTAAAGAAATAACCCTTTAAATAACTAGACTCACAGAGCCTCCCGTGCCAATAACAGCCGATAGCTGGGGATAAGGAAAACTGAACTGGCTGTATTCAGCTGATAATTGAGGTGGCTTCAATCTAAGGGTAAGTTCACACAGTGCGTTTTTCGCGGCGTTTTTGCGCAGTTTTCGGTTGCGTTTTTGCTCAGTAAACTGCATGACTTTGCTTCCCCAGCAAAGTCTTGAGTTTTCATTTTTGCTGTCTGCACACAGCGTTTTTTTTCAGCTGCGTTTTTGTGGTGCTACAAAAACGCAGCATGTCAATTATTCCTGCGTTTTTCACTGCGCTTTTCATCCATTGAGTGCAATGGGATGTTGAAAGACGCAATGAGAAACGCAAATAGCTGCGTTTTGGTGCGTTTCTAAGACCAAAAACGCAGCTATAAACGCAGGAGGTGGGTAGTAAAGTGACATGTACAGGAAGAGGATTCCTTCTGTCAGTAAATACAGAAGCGTGAATCCTCCCGGTACCGTCACCGCCGCTTCCACCTCCAGTCCTGTGCATGTATGCTGCCGTGCGGCGCCATGTTCGGGCGGGAGGTGGAAGCGGCTGCAAAAACAAAAGTGAACAGTAGAAAAAAAAAAGTCATACTCACCTGTCTGCAGACTCCCGATGCCATGCCCGCTCCCATCTCCTCTCACGGTATCGCCGCTCCAGCTGTGTGCAGACGGCCGGGACACCTCTGATAGATGCAGGACCTGGCGATGGATCACCTGATGCAGTCACCTGACGCGTCAGCTGAGCATAAGTATCGCGGTGACGCGGGCGCCCGGCCGGTTTAACCTGTCAGCGGATGCGTCAGGAGACTTCACTCCTGATTACCGGCAGCTGCTGCAGCAGCGATCAGACGGGATCAAACTCCGCTCCAGGAGCTGCCGGTAATCAGCACATAAGTGAGTATTTTTTTTTTTTTGCACCGATGCATCTGCTGATTGTATAAACTGCTTTTATACAATCAGCTGATGTGTGATGTGCTTCAGCCCCTAGAACCTGACACATCATCTGATCGCTTTGCCTTCCAGCAAACCCATCAGATGATATTGGATCTGGATTGGACGGCGCGGGACCCTGACCCAGGATTACTGCGGAGGGGGGTTCTTTATTTCAATAAAGATGGAGTCACTAATTGTGTTGTGTTTTATTTCTAATAAAAATATTTTTCTGTGTTGTGTTTTTTTTTTTTATCTTTACTAGAAATTCATGATGGCCATGTCTAATATTGGCGTGACACCAGCGGGGGTGCCCAGAAAGCATGGGCACCCTGCACTGTGGATTCCAATCCCCAGCTGCCTAGTTGTACCCGGCGGGACTCAAAAATTGAGCGAAGCCCACGTCATTTTTTTTTAAAATTATTTCATGAAATTCATGAAATATAAAAAAAAGGGCTTCCCTATATTTTTGGTTCCCAGCCGGGTACAAATAGGCAGCTGGGGTTGGGGGCAGCCTGTACCTGACTGCTGTACCCGGCTAGCATACAAAAATATGGCGAAGCCCACGTCATTTTTTTGGGGGGCAAAAAACTCCTGCATTCAGTCCTGGATGGAGGATGCTGAGCCTTTTAGTTCTGCAGCTGCTGTCTGCTCTCCTGCATACACTATTGGATGGAGTATGCTGAGCCTTGTAGTTCTGCTCCCTCTGCCTCTCCCTCCAGCACACAGTCCTGTATGGAGCATGCTGAGCTTTGTAGTTCTGCAGCTGTCTGCTCTATTGCATACACTAGTGGAGAATAAAGAACATATTGAAGAAGGAAATGACATCAGACCTTTTTTTTTTTTTCAACAATTTTTAATGGCATTGTTCACTGATAAAAAACGAATAAAGACACAGTGAGCAAAAACGCAGCAAAAAAACGCACCAAATCGCGGCAAAACGCGTGCGTTTTTTGCCGCGTGTGTGTTTTTGTGCGTTTTTTGGCGCAAAAAACGCACAAAAACGCAGCGTCAAAAAAACGCAGTGTGTGTGAACCTAGCCTAAAAAGTGATTTTCAAGTTGAGGAAACCTTTTTAGGTTAATGTTGGGACATTAGAATTTATTTTTACATAGAGCAAATTTATGGTTACCATATAGACAGGCTGTTCTCTGGCTTTATAACTGGTCAACACTGAATACTGTGGTGGGAAATGTCATATGAAGAGCGCCTGTGCTGTAATGTTGCAGCAAAAAATACTATTCCTTTAGCATTCCTCTAAATACCAAAACCCTGTCATAACCAAGTTGATGATTTTGATGGATGCATTTAAAATGTATATAAAATCAAACCGGTGATTCACTAACCGACAATGTGTTTCCAGGGTTAAGCAGAAGATGACTGAGCGCTTGTAAGTTCTTGCGTGTATAATCATGTCTGCATAGTTGTGTCCTGTGCCTTATTTCTAACCATCCTCCCAGCTCGCGCTATGGGTCACAACGCATATCTTATTATGTGAAATATACATTTGCTTCTGCCTGTCTAATCTATGTCTCTATCCGTCACTCCTTTCCTTTTTACAAAACTGTATTCTTTCACATACACTCTATCTTTCACTAACCCCCGCCTTACAAGAAACCACAGCCTGCAGTCCTGTTCTTCCTTATTTATTAAAGACTCCACACCCTTCGTCTATATTTCCTGTCTTCTTCAGGTACATGGTTTAAAGGCTGCAGCCCTGAAATGCTTCTGAATAAGAAAAGAGCAGATCATCTCCATCATTAAATTGTATATTGCGCAAGGAAGGATTTTTACGGTAAGAAACTGATGGGTCACCAAGATATCTATCTATCTATCTATCTATCTATCTATCCATCCCTCTATCTATCCATCCCTCTATCTATCCATCCATCTATCTATCCATCCCTCTATCTATCTATCCCTCTATCTATCTATCTATCCCTCTATCTATCTATCTATCTATCTATCTATCTATCTATCTATCTATCTATCCATCCCTCTATCTATCTATCTATCTATCTATCCATCCCTCTATCTATCCATCCCTCTATCTATCTATCCCTCTATCTATCTATCCCTCTATCTATCTATCTATCTATCTATCCATCCCTCTATCTATCTATCTATCCCTCTATCTATCTATCTATCTATCTATCTATCTATCCATCCCTCTATCTATCTATCTATCTATCTATCTATCCCTCTATCTATCTATCTATCTATCTATCTATCATCTACTAATGACAAACATTATAGTCATCTGCAAGTGAACTTATCACACTTATACTTCTCTATGCAATTTAACAGTACTAATATTAACTATGTCTTATTTTGCATATCATTGTTCAATCTTTTAATTTTATATATATGGTATATCTCTATCTATCTATCTATTTATTTATTTATTTATCTATTTTATCTATCATCTATCTATCTCTATCTATCCTATAGTTCTTTCGCTTTTATTATTTGTTTCAATTCTTTGCTTTTTGGGCATGATCTTTGAAACTTCCCTTTTGACTGTAGAAATCATCAGGTAAAATTGTTTTCTAAATTTTTAAAGACTTTACCGACATTTAACAATTTCGAAATCAGCAGTGAGAACAAAAAGCATCATTTCCTGGATGAGATCAGGACAAGAGCTGCATGTTGTAAGCAAGTTGCTTAACCACATGACTGGCATTGGTCACATTATGTCTTTTCTTAAGGTGGTCATACACGTTAGACAAAAGTAGGTTAAGGGTGGACTACTATTGAATGAATGTTTGCTGAATGATCATTGATGTAGCATACACATTTTAATCCATTTTGCTCCTTATAGTCGCTCACCCCAAGGGCCGACATATGAATGGTGCAACCACAGAGAGGCCCAAGATGTCAAGGGGACCCTCTTCTTCCTCCATATCAGGTGGAATTTTGTATTATAATGAGCTATTGGGCTGCAAAGGGCCCATAAATAGTTCTTGCACAGGGGTCCTCTTCTGTCTGTGTCCACTACTGGCGCAACCTACCTATATGTTTCCAATGACATACAACAAACAATCTTTCTAATTCCCAGAGGGGCATTGCAGCTATAAGTCCCGTTACCACTGACAGCCAGACTGGTTTGTCAGGTCTCTATAAGGAGAATAGTCTTCCCCCCCTGGTCCTCCATTAGCTTCTCATAGGCCAGATCAGTTACCCACACTTTGCACTGACGAGGGGCAATCACCCCGAAACACCGTGTCTACAAATTGGAATTCTAATCTGACATATATACTAGGTCATATGAAAAGGCTTGTTAGAAGGCCACTTTTGACTTTTAGGATTGCTACTTCCAATAGGTGGCGCTAGAGTTTGTCTCCTTTCCTGGAGAGACAATTTGAATCTTTCTTTGAACGTTCTTGAATGAAAGATCAATTATGGATGAACGATCCTTTATTTGACTATTGTCTTCTTTCCAGATCATGACAGTTTGCCATCAGTTGGCTAAAACAACCCCCTTTTTTTTAAAAAAAAAAATTTCACTTGATGAATGTATGTTATATTTGGATTGTTTATTTTCATGCCCGAGTAGGATCACAATGTGATAGAGAGTAGACAGACAAGATAAAGCGCTACGGTATATGGGACCATTGCGGCTCTGGAAGGCGCCTTTCAGAGCGAACCTGAGTACGTATACCAAAGTTCTTTAATCCTTCCATCTCCTCTGGTGTATTGCACCAAAATGTCACTCGAATTGCTTTGGATTGCTTGTATACAACAGCTAACATTTATTTCTGCATATTTGGAGTGCCGAGATCTTTTTTTTCTTTCTCTCTTAGTTTAATGTGTATGGGTAAAAATTGCATCAAAAAACGTAGCATGTGCACAAGGCCTTAGGCTATGTGCGCACGTTGCGTAAATACATGCAGTTACGCTGCGCTTTGTAGCGCAGCGTAACTGCATGCGTCCTGCGTCTCCTGCACAGTCTATGGAGATTGTGCAGGGGCCGTGCGCACGTGGCGTTTAAGAGCGCAGCGCTTCGGCTACTGCCGAAGCGCTGCGTAAAAAGAAGTGACATGTCACTTCTTTCCTGCACTTTGCCTGCAGCCCCTGCTCTGTCTATGGCAGGAGCTGCAGGCAGAGCGCATGGAACCGGCTTTCACTACGGACATTTCTGCAGCGATTTAAAGCGCACATGTGCTCTTCAGATCGCTGCAGAAATTTCTGCAGTGACTGTACGCAACGTGCGCACATAGCCTTAGGCTTTCTTTAGACCTGATGAAAATGTGTTCCATATTTTGATGCAGAATCTGCACAAAAATCTGCAACAATTCTTCTGTTTCTGAATATGTTCATATAGTAACATTTGCACATTGCTGCATCTCAATATGGCTTTGTATAGCTGTCTATTAAAGAGTTATTCCTATCTCCAAGGTCCTATCCAAATATGTAGTAGATATAATAATAATAATAATAATAATAATATTAGCACATATATCCAATTAGAAATATAGTATAGTTCTCCTGATATAGCCATGTCTCTTACCTCATGTGCAGGGTATTTTAGCTTAGGTATCCATGGTTACGTTCAATCATGAAGTGACAGATAGTTATTTTGTTGCTTGTGGTCGTAACCATAGGTACCTGAGCTGCAATGTCCTACACATGAGGTAAGCTTGGCTATATCAGGAGAACTATAATACATTTATAATTGGAGTTATTTGCAAATATTATTATTATTATTACACCTACTACAAATTGCGATAGGATCTTGGAGATGGGACTACCCCTTTAAGCCAATGTTCACAGTTGGTGTGACATGACAGGATCGCTGTAGTAGTGACATATACTTTAAGTATTAGTACTAATGATCACATTAATATTTGAGTGCGGATCCATCTCCTGGCTCCCACATTGGTTAGGTAAATTAAGGAAATTTACAGCTACAGTTGAGACTTTAATATTGAAGGTTCATCCTTACAATCCTTAGGAGATTTCATTACTTTTCTTTATTTTTATTGGCTGTATCTCCAGGCATACTCACTATTTAGCTGAATTAAGGGGCAGCGGTGCTATAAGTAACTCATTCTTATTTCTTATCTAGGCCCAGCACCATACATACAGCTTAAGCCTAATTCTAAGGCCATGTGCGCACGTTTGCGTTTTTCTTTTTTCTTGCATTTTGGTTGCGTTTTAAACTGCACTGCGTCATTGACAAAATGCATGAATTTTGCTTCCCCAGCAAAGTCTATGATAAATCATAAATTTCCATTCGCACATTGCTTTTTTTTTAGGCAGCGTTTTGTTTGACAAATATTTGTCAAAATCGTTGCCTAAAAAAAACAGCATGTCACTTCTTCATTGCGTTTTGCTTGCCTTTTCCACCCATTGAAATGAATGAGATGTGTCAAAACGCAACCAAAATGTTTAGCTGTGTGTTTTCACTGCATTTTGGTTGCATTTTGGATCCGTTTTTGTCAACAAAAATGCAGGTCTCTCGGTCTCTTTCTCTGTTGGTCTCTCTCACGGTCTCAGTCTCTCTCTCTCCCCCTCTCACCTTCATACTCACTGATCACCATCACACTGCTCCCGTGGCCTCTCCTGCTTCTGAAAGCGCCGGCCGCTCATTAGGCTCATCCCATATTTACTTCCCCTGCTCATTAGGCTCATCTCATATTCCCTGCTTTTCCCGCCTACTGGTGCCTATAATTGGTTGCAGTCAGACACGCCCCCATGTTGAGTCACAGCAGTCAGGCTGCAACCAATCACAGCCACTGGTGTGCAGGTCTATATCGTGCAGTACAATAAATAATTTTAAAAAAATGGCATACGGTCCCCCCCTAATTTTGATACTCAGTCAAGATAAAGCCACACAGCTGAGAGCTAGTATTCTGAGACTAGGGAGACCCATGTTATTGGGAGCCCCCAAGCCTAAAAATATCAGCCAGCAGCCACCTGGAGTTGCCGCATCCAGGGCCAGATTAAGGTTGGTGGGGGCCCCTGGGCAGAAAATCTGGTGGGGGCCCCATAACGTTAACATTTTTAGCCATAACAGTAGAGCACGAACCGTAGCATTTAGATATAAATCCAATGAACATTTATCTTATCCTGTTCTGCCACATTCAGATTTACAGCACTACAATACAGATACAGTCCAGGATAAATCACAGCTGTCCACTTACACACAGAAAGTAGAGTTAGGGCTGCTTTACACATTTCGATCTCGTATGCGATCGCACACGCCCCCATCGTATGTGCGGAACAGGCAATTTGTTGCCCGTGTCGCACAAACGATTAACCCCCGTCACACGTACTTACCTTCCAAATGACCTCGCTGTGGGCGGCGAACATCCACTTCCTGAAGTGAAAGGGACGTCACACAGCGGCCGGCCAATAGAAGCGGAGGGGCGGAGATGAGCGGGACGTAAACATCCCGCCCACCTCCTTCCTTCCGCATTGCCGGCGGGACGCAGGTAAGCTGCAGTTCATCGTTCCCGGGGTGTCACATGGAGCGATGTGTGCTGCCTCAAGAACGATGAACAAAGAGACGTTCAATTTTTAGAAAATGAACGACGTGTATGCAATCAACGTTTTAACGCACAATCAGGGTCGCACGTAGCTGTCACACACTACAATATCACTAACGATGCCGGATGTGCGTCACTTACGACGTGACCCCGCCGACACATCGTTAGATATATTGTAGCGTGTAAAGCCCGCTTTTGTCACATATTTTTTATTGATCCCAATGTTAAGGCAGCCAGGGCCGGCTCCAGGGTTTTGTGGCCTCCGGGTGAAAGAGTCTCAGTGGACCCCATCCACACACAGACACGCACATACACATACACGCATACGTACATATACATATTTGAAGACAAATTCAGAAAAATACATATAAACAGACAAATATATGCACAGTCATATACACTGACATACATGCAGACACAGACGCATTAGGGCTCGTGCGCACGTTGCGTAATTACATGCATTTACGCTGCGTATAGCACTGCAGTGTAAATGCATGCGTCCTGCGTCCCCTATACAATCTATGTAGATTGTGCATGATACGTGCACCCATTGCTTTTATGAACGCAGCGATTTGGGTGCTAAAATGTTGACCCAAATCTGTGCGTTCATAAAATGAGCATGTCAATTATTCCGTGCGCTATGGATGCAGCCCCTGCTCTGTCTATGGTGGGGGCAGCAGCCAGAGCGCATGAAATCGGCTTTTTTTGTACAGAAAAACTGCATCCATTATGCAGTGATTCTGCAGCGATTTGACGCGCACATGTGCTGTCAAATCGCTGCAGAATATTCAGCAGTTACGTGCGCATGAGCCCTTACAGGTATTAATATGGGAAAGTCGCCAGCAGCCTCACTCACCTCTCCCGCTTGTTTCCGTCCAGCTCCTTCAGGACATGTGGCTGTTTCACGATGGCTGTCACTAACAGACATGACTGCACACTGACAGCACTGCTGTATATACATCACAGGAGGGGCTGGGGGCTACGATATATACATTACAGGAGGGGCAGGGGGCATAGACGTTACTGGAGTGGCAAACAGCTCTGGTGGTGTACTCATCACTGCGATGGGTGACATAGCGCTCTGGGGAACCCATATAGTTCGGGGGGGGGCGCACAGACTGCTCTAATTCATATATACACACACAGTACTGCTTCTTACACACACATCTCTGACACACACACACACACACTACAATGCACCCCCCATCACCCCCTACACACACACACACACACACACACACGCGCAATACAATGCACCCCCCATTACCCCTACACGCACACACAATACAATGCACCCCCCATTACCCCTACACACACACGCACACACTACAATGCACCCCCCATTACCCCTACACACACACGCACACACTACAATGCACCCCCATTACCCCTACACACACACGCACACACTACAATGCACCCCCCATTACCCCTACACACACACACACAATACACCCCCCATTACCACTACACACACACACACACAATACAATGCACCCCCCATTACCCCTCTCCCCACACACAATACAATGCACCCCCCATTACCCCTACACACACACACACACACACACAATACAATGCACCCCCTATTACCCCTACACACACACACACACACACACACACACACACAATACAATGCACCCCCCATTACCCCTACACACACAATACAACCCCCATTACCCCTACACACACACACACACACATATAATACAATGCACCCCCCATTACCCCCACACAATACAATGCACCCCCCATTACCCCTACACACACACACACACAATACAATGCACCCCCCATTACCCCTACACACAATACAATGCACCCCCCATTACCCCTCCCCACACACAATACAATACACCCCCCATTACCCCTCCCCCTACACACACACACACACACACACACACGCGCAATACAATGCACCCCCCATTACCCCTACACGCACACACAATACAATGCACCCCCCATTACCCCTACACACACACGTACACACTACAATGCACCCCCCATTACCCCTACACACACACGCACACACTACAATGCACCCCCCATTACCCCTACACACACACGCACACACTACAATGCACCCCCCATTACCCCTACACACACACACACACACACAATACACCCCCCATTACCACTACACACACACACACACAATACAATGCACCCCCCATTACCCCTCTCCCCACACACAATACAATGCACCCCCCATTACCCCTACACACACACACACACAATACAATGCACCCCCTATTACCCCTACACACACACACACACACACACACACAATACAATGCACCCCCCATTACCCCTACACACACAATACAACCCCCATTACCCCTACACACACACACACACACATATAATACAATGCACCCCCCATTACCCCCACACAATACAATGCACCCCCCATTACCCCTACACACACACACACACACAATACAATGCACCCCCCATTACCCCTACACACAATACAATGCACCCCCCATTACCCCTCCCCACACACAATACAATACACCCCCCATTACCCCTCCCCCTACACACACACACACACACACACAATACACCCCCCATTACCCCTCCCCCTACACACACACACAATACAATGCACCCCCATTACCCCTCCCCCCACACACAATACAATGCACCCCCATTACCCCTCCCCCCACACACATTACCCCTCCCCCCCCACACACACACACACAATACAATACACCCCCCATTACCCCTCTCCCCACACACAATACAATGCACCCCCCATTACCCCTCTCCCCACACACAATACAATGCACCCCCCATTACCCCTCTCCCCACACACAATACAATGCACCCCCCATTACCCCTCTCCCCACACACAATACAATGCACCCCCCATTACCCCTCTCCCCACACACAATACAATGCACCCCCCATTACCCCTCTCCCCACACACAATACAATGCACCCCCCATTACCTCTCTCCCCACACACACACACACAATACAATGCACCCCTCATGACCTCTCCCCCCACACACAATACACCCTCCATTACCCCTCCCCCCCAAACACAATACAGTGCACCCTCCATTACCCCTCCCTCCACACACAATACAATGCACCCTCCATTACCCCTCCCCCCACACACAATACAGCCCTCATCACCCCCTGCACACACAAATTACACTGCTCCATCCCTACACACTCCTGCCTCCCCCCCTCCCTCGGAATACAGTACTCCTCCTCTGCCTGTCACAGAGCTGTGTTCCTTCACAAATGTTCCCCGTTCTGTGTCCTCTGCCCCTCCTCACTCATCCCCATTAATTACACCTGTCTCTTCAGCTCCTTCATGGAGCGCTCGCTTCCTCATGTCCCCAGTGTGGCGCCGGCAGCACTGTGATGATGTCAGCAAGGTGCTGATCTCATCACGTTGCTGCACGTCGGGGGCGGGGCCCAGTCCCGGCGCGCTGTTCAAATGTATTTACGTCTGAAAGACGCAAATACATTTGAATAGGAACGGAAACAGGAAGCTGCGGTAATCGGCTCTGCTGCGCTCCTCTGCAGTGTACATGCCGGCACACAGCAGAGCCGGCACGCAGCAGAGCCGGCACGCAGCAGAGCCGGCACACAGCAGAGCCGGCACACAGCAGAGCCGGCACAGCTCGCTGCCTCCTGCTCCTGCTAGTGTGCCTGGCATGTAAGGAGCGCAGCGGGGACAGCAGACAGCGGCCCACCACACCGTGCCCCTGCTTCTAGGTACGGCCGCAGCACATAGCAGGGAGCATTAGCACACCTCTGACCCCGGAAGTTCAAGCGGCCGCTGGTACTTCCGAGGTCAATCAGCGTCCTGTGCCCGCAGTTTGTTTTTGCGTCTTAAAGACGCAGATGCAAATAAATAGCGGTGCGCCCCCCCCCCCCCCGAAAACACAGCTGATTTATTAGACTGTCTTTACGGAGGGGGAGAGGGTGTGAAAAAAAAATGCTGACAGGTGCCTAGTGCCAAGTATGGTGGGGGCCCCCTTAGAAGCTCTTTTGGTGGGGGCCCCTGGGCTCCAGCCCCGCCTGCCCCGCCTATAATCCGGCCCTGGCCGCATCCATTAGATGTGACAGTCCTGGGACTTCACCTGGCTCATCCCGAATACCCTGGTGCGGTGGCAATCGGGGTAATAAGGAGTTAATGGCAGCCCATAGCTGCCACTAAGTACTAGCTTAGTGATGGCAGGCGTCAATGAGACACACCCATCACTAAACTGTAAGTGAAAGTAAATAAACATGAACACAGAAAAATCCTTTATTTGAATTAAAAGTGAAAAAAAACAAACCCTCTTTCACCACTTCATTAACCTGAACACAACCCTCCAGGTCTGAAGTAATCCACACAAGGTCCCACGGCGCTTCCAGTACTGCTACATCTGACTCTGACAGCGAGCGGCCATAGAGCACAACCGCTTGCTGTGAGCTCCACTCAGCAACTGAAGTGAGTTGCGCTATCAGCGGTGAGGTCACTTAGGTTATCCGCGGCCACAGCTGGAGTCCTCCACCTGTGACAGCAAATCACACGAGTGACTGTAGTGAGCAGCACGATCAGTGGTACCCTCACTCAGGTGATTTCTGGTCACAGGAGAGTCCTTCACCTGTGACCGCAAATCAGGCTGCGACACAGAGACAGCTGCTAGATGATGATGAACTCGGCGGCACCTCTGACCTCACAGCTGCGGGCCCCACACTACTGCCTGTGTCGCAGCACTGACGTCAGAGGTTCACAAGAGTTCATTTTCATTGCGCGGCTCTGTCTCTGTCTGCTGTCAGCGGGCAGTCATGCTCTATGGTGCTGCTGTAACAGAATAGGAATGTAGCAGAGCTGAATTGCCGTGGGACCGCACTGTCAAAAATGCATGCAAAACGCATGCGTTTTAGTTGCATTTTTTTTGTCAAACGCAGTGTTTACAATTGTCAAAGTCTTCCAGAGGGTGCATTTTTTTGTCAAATCAAGAATGCAGCGTGCGGACATACTCTAAAGCTCATTGTTTACTGCAGATGGAGTCCCTTAATTCACCTGTCCAATCAGCAGTGTCAGGAGTTGGTGCATCCACCAATAAAATATTAAAGTTTCAGAAAACCCCTTTAATGATGTAATAATGGACATCTCTATATTTTGACATATTTATTGCTTATGCGTTATTTTGCTCATTATAGAGAAAAGGTGACATAATCCTGTTCTATGCAAAGCTTTCCTTATTCTTGATATGTCTGCAGATGTACATTTTATTCTATCCTCCTTCAGGACTCTATTAAGTTTTTAAGGCAGTAAAATGTACTAAGTACTCTATGAATGAAGCAGCTATACTTCATCACCACAAAGGAATTTTCTCCTTGCCGGACATGCCTAGGCTTCTATAGTGCATGTGTTAACTGTACTGACTGTCTAACCGAGAGCCATGTAAAGACACATATGGCACGAAGAAATATACTAGTTGAAACACCGTCATATACAAAACAAGCCTTACTTTTCACATCTGTCAAGCCCAAACACTGGCTTTGTTGCCCATAGCAACCAGTCTTAGCATTGATTTTGTGGTTATCAGCACAGTATAAGAAATGAAAGCTGTATTCTGATTGGTTGCTATAAACAACAAGTTAGTTATTTTTGATAAATGAGGCCTATGCTCCTCTAGTGTCACTGAGCCTGAAACATCTCACTTCCTCCATTACGGTTTTCATGGACTTCCATTTTTCAGTTCAGCTGTAAAACATGTTATGTGTCATGAGTTCAGTACTATTTAGTTTGCTTTGAACAAGCTAAACTTGAAGCCACTGTGGTAAAGACTAGAGTTCAATCCCTCCAGTGTCCAGTTGTAATTATGCCACTGCCTCATGTTAGAAATGTCCACCTTGGAGAGCCCTTCACAGGATGACATTGGAACAGACAGTTGTGGCAAAAGTAGGATTGTCCTGGTACAGGGCTGGATTATAAAAGGTCAAGGCTAACCAACATCAGCGCAGAGGGAGGTGGTGACAGAACGGTTAAACTATTCTAGTAAATGGCTATTTACTAGACCAATATGGGGAATGGCTATTTGGGCAATTTCCTTATGGTAAATATGTAACCACTGCCTAATTAATTGGTAAGTAATCAGGACTAATTAATAATTTTTTATGCACTACACATCCTGAATAGATATATTCTTCAGACAGTGGTAAATATAGTCTTCAAAAAAGTCAGCTTATGGTGAATGTCCAGTAGCATATATGTAATATTTTCAAAATTGTGACCTAGTTTTTACCATGTTTACTACAAAACTACTGACTCTAACTATAAAATTCCATATTTCAGGAAGAATGTCTTTTCTGTCAACATTACTGTTGGGTCTGTTGATGTCCCCTGCTATTCCATACAAGCTTCCTCTTCGAAATGGACCACTTTTGACTGATGATGATAACACCCTATACAAACCATATAATTCTCCTTTTGGCATTGCCTACAAGTGGGAGTGGCACTCACAGGACAAAATGGATGAAGACAAATTCCTATTAGCTCGCTTGAAAAGAGAACCGTTAGATGAGAAGTCTCCCAAGGTGGATGACAAGCCACATGAAAATATCCTTTCAACAGTTGTTCCAAAAGACCCCTTTTTGGAAGACCTTTCTGATGCCACTCCATACACTCTGGATGCAACTAGTGCTCCTCATACAAAAATTAAGAAAATGACCCTGAGTAAAGAGGAAACAACCCCTTTAGCTGATCTAGAGCAGACAACAAAAGGAGCTGAACCTGATGAGGATGACAGTACCCCTTTATCTGATTTAGAGCAAACAACAAATGGAGCTGTACAGACCCTCAGTGAGGACAAAACCACACCTACACAGTCACGAACTCTGGTCACGGAATTACCAATAAACCCTACCACTTCTGAAGAATTACCTGTTTTAACAAGCAAAACATCTAACAAAGACACCACTCTAAGCCACATTAGTTCCAAAGACAGTCAAGACACAAGCAGCCAACAAACTACTACCAATGATGAAGTGTTGGAGGCTACCACACCAAAGACCTCCCCATCCTCAACAGCAGTTATCGTAAATGATCAAACAACTAAACACTATGTCACCTCTAGTTTCCCTGGAAAACCGTCTGAAGTAACAAATATATCTACATCTTTAGAAGAGAAAGTGAACACACAGTCTATAATGAGACAGTGCATGCTTACGATCTTAATCCTTGCTGTTGTATGCACCATCTTTATTATTTCAACCATAGCACTTGCTGCCAAAGTTTCTTCCATGAAACAGAAAAACAAGCTACGTCACCCAGTCAACTACACAGAAATGAGGTGCATTTCTTCTCTCATGCCAGACAATGACCAGCAGAACAAACCAAAGCCTAAAAGATTAAAAACCTTTGCTTCCAGCGTGGAGGAGAGCGATGGAGACAACACAACTCTCAACAGCTTTCTTCCTGATCATTAGTTCACCAAGGCCTTTGATTTAAGACCTCATTCTTTCCGTCTACTGTTAACATCTTAAATAAATTAATGCCACTGAGGAAAGGGAGACTGCATGTTAGAAGAAGGGTAGTAGTTAGATATTTCAATTTATAAGCGAGTTGCACCGGATGCCCTTTCCTTTAATAAAGGGGTACGATCACTGCCATGTAGTGGTAAGGGGTTAGGCTTGTACCTTTTCCTTGCAAAGTGATATCTAAACTTTAAATGTCTTCTACTTTTCGTTGGGATTTTTTTTATCCTTACCGGATTGGCAATTTTTGGAGTTGCAATGGAATATTGTAACATTTTTATATGAGAGACTGAATCAATTGTTGTGCAAAAAGGTCATGTTCAATCTGTAATCAATTGTTTTTACTGATCTTATGCATCTAAAACAAAAAAGTTACTGAAATATCCCATGGTTTTGGTGCAGATCTGTTTGTTGCCATAGTAATATAATATTAAAAAATAGACTGATCCTGCAGTAAAGTGAAATGCGGTAATCTGCACCCTTTCCTAGCTTATCTAAGAAGGTAGTAGATGGGATAAATGTAGGGGTATGTGCACACGTTGCGTATTTGGTTGCCGAAATGTCTGCACCATTTCTGCATGTCTTGGCAGTAAAAACACAGGGTAAAACCACTCTTTGTTTAAACTTTTTAGGAGGTTTTAGGCTTTATTATGCTTTATTATTATTATTATTAATAATAATAATAATAATAATAATCTTTATTTTTATATATCGCCAACATATTCCGCAGCGCTCTACATATATCAGTAACACTGTCCCCATTGAGGCTCACAATCTAAATTTCCTATAATAATGCCATTGGAATGTGGGAGGAAACCAAAGTACCAGGAGGAAACCCATGCAAACACGGGGAGAGCATACAAACTTCTTGCAGATGTTGTTCTTGGTGGGATTTTAACCCAGGACCCCAGTGCTACAAGACTGCAGTGCTAACCACTTTTTTGCATGTGGTTTTACACTTTTAGATGAGTTTTTGATACTTTTTTGCATGCATTTTTTCAATTGAATTCAATGTATGAAAAAAGCAGGCAAAATTGCAGAAACAATTGAGATGCTGCAGATTATATTCTGCACCAAATCTGCATGGAAAAAATACTCAACATGTGCGCTACACTGCAGGATTCTCATTGACTTTCTTGGCATCAGGATTTTCTTGCAGCTTTGTGACAAAACTGCACTAAAAAATGCATGAAAAAAAAATGATGAAAATGCACTGTGTGCACACAGCCTATGGGTGTTATTGAACTTTCAGAATCAGACTACACAGGGTTCATTTGTAGTCTGTAACTATGGATACATATAGGTTTGCATACTAGTTGTAGATATATTAATCAAGTATTTGAAAAATTACTTTAATTCCTATTTTAGAAACATCTGAGTAAAATAAATAAATAATAGTTGCAAAATGTCCATAGTCTTTAGAAATAAGAACTTGCCCAAGTATTTGTTTGCTCCCTTAACACCTTCCCAAATAATAATAATAATAATAATAATAATAATAATAATAATAATAATAATATTTATTCATTTATATAGCGCTATTAATTCCACAGCGCTTTACATACATTGGCATGTATGTACATTATACATGCACCAAAAGTCCTAAAAATCCAGTGCTATACATATAAGAGGTTATTAAAGGGAATCTGTCACTAGATTTTCAGTACCTCATCTGAGAGCAGCATGATGTAGAGTTATAAGCCCGCTTTCCAGCGATGTGTCACTTACTAGGCTGTGTTGTATCTTTTATAAAACTTTTATCTTCTGTAGATTTACCAATTCTCTAAATGCTGAGCTCTGTTTAACCCCGCCCACACCACTGATTGACAGCTTTCTGTGTACATTGTGCGTAGGTAGAAAGCTGTTAGTGTTGGTGGCGGGGTTAAACACAACTCAATAATGTGGAGGACTACATGGCAGTAGATTTCCTAGTCTTCTATTGGTAATAAAACAGTGATTTTATCAAAACTACACCAAGCATCTCAGTAAGTGACACATCTCTACAATCAGAATCTCTGTCTCTACATAACGCTGCAATTAGATTAGGTGGCAAAAACATGGTGACAGATTCCCTTTAAATCCATGGAAGTTGGTGATTAATATAATTTTGTGTTTTTCCGATCATGTATCGTAAAATAGTGCAATAAACTATTCAGTATTGGACAGCTCCAAAACTGGCAACATTGTAAACCAGAACCACCAACACTTCTGTATCTAAATACATTAAATCTTCACATGTATGAAGTAAGGGTGATATTGTTATTCTGCAACAAACCTCATGGAAAATAAATGTTCTATAGTATTTAGCTTCAAGCCTCTGAGAATGCTACGCGGTGTAAAAAGGCCGATAAACTAAGCCCTGAATTGACTTGACTTTCTTCCAGGAAGTTCTTTCTTTGTGTTGAAATAGCAGTCTAAATAAACTTATTTAGCTTTTCTTAAGATAATAGTTGTCAGCTCCCCAAAGGAAAATTCAATGTCGCTGGTTTAGGAGAATATCAGTCCTATCCATTGGATTTGCTAGATATTTGTACTTATTTCTTATTTCCTTTTGTGTGTATTTGCATGTATGTAAATTTTCAGTGAATGTTTGTTGCCATTTTCTACTGATGAGATGTATTTCTTTTAAATGGTCATCATGGTCACCTATGTGATTGCTGTATGGAAATAAAGCAATGACAATGAAACCGTAATGCATCAAAAGATTAGCCAAAAGACAACTGAAAGTGAATAGTGTTCTAATTTTATATTGCTTTTCTATCTTTAGCCTTTGTAGTCTTTCTGAATCTAACTATGATATACCGGAACTATGTTATTAAAGGGGTGGTCCAGTACATAAAATGTCCTTCTTAATTATCTATTTTTACACACTACTTTTGTAATGAGGTTTGTTATACAATTCCCTACACTTCTAATCTAGCTAATCTCTATAAGAGTTTTTTTTTTTTTTTTTTTTACTTCACTTCATTTGAGTGGAGTCTCAAACGTGAAGTCACAGGAGGCTGGGGCTGCACTCACTTCCCTTCAGGATCTATTGCCTATCTTGGAACAGAATGTCCTCAAGAGACAACCTTTTAAAGGGAACCTGTCAGGTGCAATATGCCCCCAGAACCACAAGCAGTTCTGGGAACATATTGCTAATCCCTACCTAACCCTCCCTGTATACACTAGCATAGATATAGATCTCTTTAGAAAAAGCATTTCTAAAGATCTTTTATCTTATGCTAATGAGCGCAGGGACTAGTCGCAAGGGAATTAAATCCCCCGACTAGTCAACCCTCTTAGCTTGTTAGTACACCTACAGGGGTTTACTAACATGCTATTCAACTCAGCATCACCAGCAGTGACGCTTGTACCTGTGTTCGCTGTTACAGCGCTTCTGAATGCTGGGCGCTTCTAGTCATGCACAGTATGCGCATTACCGGAAGTGCCGGGCATACAGAAGAGAGGTCACAGCGAACACAGGTACTCGCATCACCGCTGGGGATGCTCAATTGAATAGCATGTTAGTACGCCCATGTGGGTGTACTCACATGATAAGAGGGCGGACTCGTCAGGGCATATAATGCCCTTGCAACTAGTCCCTGCGCTTATTAGCATAAGATAACAGATCTTTAGAAATACTTTTTCTAAAGATCCCTTTTATCTATGCTAGTGTACACTGTGTTCCAAATTATAATGCAAAAGATATTTTCTCATATTTTCCTAAATTAACTATAGGAATTGCAGTCATTGTTATTTTCCAGTCATCTACTATTCAAGTATAATTGAAATGTTTTTGATCAAACTGCCTATGAAAACAGTATATTTTTAAAAATAATAAACACTCAAAATGCATGTTCTAAATTATTATGCACTATTATGCATTATCAGCTTATTACAAAATGAAATCAAACAGTTTTCAAGTCAAAACTTTAATTCTAGGGGATGTTACATTTGTACATAGGATGCCTTGTTCGAAAAAAGCTTCTGAACTCTCTCATCCATTGAATTTGTCAGTTTTTGGATGGTTTGTGCTTCAATTGTTTTGCATGTGGACAGAATACCCTCCCAGAGCTGTTGCTTAGATGTTAACTGCCTCCTGCCATCATAGACACTCCTTTTGATGATGCTCCAGAGGTTCTCAATGGGGTTGAGGTCAGGGGAAGATGGTGGCCACACCATAAGTTTGTCATCTTTTATGCCCATAGCAGCCAGAGATGCATATGTGTTATTTGCAGCATGAGATGGTGCATTATCATGCATGAAAATGATCTTGCTGCGGAATGTACGGTTCTTCCTCCTGAACCATGGCAGGAAGTGCTGTTTTAGAAACTCCACATAGATTATGGGGTTCATCTTTTCCCCTTCAGGGATCCTAAAGGGGCCGAGAATCTCTCTCCCCATGATTCCAGCCCAAAACATTACTCCTCCTCCTTGTTGGCGCCTTAGCTGTGTTTTTATGGGGTGTCCATCAACCAGCCATCCTCCACTCCATCCATCTGGACCATCGAGTGTTGCCCGGCACTCATCGGTAAAGAAAACAGTATGGAAGTCGGTCTTCATGTAACGTTTGGCCCACTGGAGCCGTTTCTGCTTGTGTGCAGTGGATAGAGGTGGTCGACAGGATGGCTTACGCACAGCTGCAAACCTCTGAAGGACCCTGCATCTTGTTGTTCGGGGGACGTTGGAGGCACCAGCAGCTTCAAAAACTTGTCTGCTGCCATGACAAAGCATTATAGCTGCTGCTCTTTTAACCTGACACAATTGCCTGTTGGAAAGAGTCCTCAATTTTTTCTTATCAGCACGCACACGTGTGTGCTGTGAATCAGCTACATACTTCTTGATTGTGCGATGATCACGATGAAGTGTCTTGGCAATGTTGATTGTAGTCATGCCTTGACCTAAATACTCCACAATTTGTTGCTTCTCAGCAGCCGACTCATCCTTTTTCTTTCCCGTTTTGGCAAAAAATGTAGGCTGCTTAATAATGTGGAACATCCTTCTTAAGTAGTCTTGCCTTTATTTGGACACACCTTCCAAACTAATTTGCACAGGTATCTGCAATTGCTTTCAGTGATATAAAGAGCTCTGACACACATCACCAGCAATGAGTTTACATGACAAACAAAACATTTCTAAACTTATCACTCCTAAACTCTTTTTGCATAATAATTTGGAACACAGTGTATACAGGGGCGGTTCTGGGTGCATATTGCACCTGACAGGTTCCCTTTAATACTGTTTTTTGCATCTCTGCCCTCTGAAGAGTTTCTTGATCCATGGTCATGGATACTGTGGGAGATGTGAGTGCACAGCCAGCACCCTGCTTCTATCTCCGCCGCTGCTGTAGCTTCTAACTGTGGATACCAGGCCGCATAGGTTAGAGCTCTGTGTTGAGCCACCGCTGTGATTTTCAGGTGTTTCATGCCTCCCCTGATGAACAGATAATGTGAAACGCGTCGGGAGTCACCTGTTTTTGTCTACCAAGGGTCAGCCACAACAGGGCCAGCTGTGGACTGCCCTTGTAAGGGCGGGAGTCATTGTGCATAACTAAAGGGTCAGTTTAAGCCCAAACAGGGCTGGTGACCAAGCCACGACTCCCACCGTGCCGGTATTTGGACTAAACAACACGGGAGAACCTTGATTCATCCATGGGACGAAGGAATTGGGTGAGAATGTTCCACTTTAAGTGGCTTTGATTCTGCATCGTTTTTTCTGATTATATGCTTCTCGCCGTAAGACATAATTGGTATCTAGCATAATATATCCATTTGGGAGCTATCATCCTCTGGATAGCACCACTGACGTTGCACGTTTCTGCTTAAATTGTCCCTCGATGGTACGCTGCATGAGTATAATTGTACAGCTGGGCAATTACTTGCATTCACTCATGCCTTATGGCACTAGCGTTGACTGGGTCAAGTGGCATACTATCTCCATTGTGATCACACACATCTTCGGTAGGCTATATATATCCAGCAATAAATTTAGCTTACTGGTGGTGCCATAACAGTTACTTATGCACAAGTTTTCCCTCCTGTGTTGTTGGTAAAGGGTGAACGTTTTCCGTTCCCCTGTACATTGAAATATGTTGACGCCATAAAACACATGAACCATTCTGGCCTCAACATTTTCTCTGGTTTTAATTGGTGTTAGGATCACTGTGTGTATTTACGTTATTTTTAATAACCCAATTAAAGGTTAAGTTTTAATATCACATGTTGCTATAATCTGTTTAAGTTGTACATGTTGGAATTCTCCTCTAATACCTACTGGTTTTGAATTAGTGCTATATTCGAGCTTCTAACTGTGAAAGAAGATCGTGTAAGGCCAGAATCACACTTGCTAGTGCCTCGCATGTAACTCGCGCGAGTCTCTCATGGTAGAACCCGGCCTGGCCACACACTCCCCTGACAGGAGCGGGTCGGTTGCATGTATCTCTATGCAGCTCAGACGCTCCTGTATGCATAGTGTGCGGCCATGCCGGGTTCTACCATGAGAGACTCGCGCGAGTTAGACGTGAGGCACTAGCAAGTGTGATTCTGGCCTAAGGGTGGAGATAGAAGCAATAAATGACACCAGTACTACCCCACAGCTTTTAGCACTCAAACCAAATATCATCAAGGGGCAGTGATAGAAGCAGTGAGTGACATCAGCACTGCCCCTGATGATGATTTGTTTGAGGGTGGTGTTAGAAGCTGTGGGACAATGCTGGTGTCACTCACAGCTTCTATCACCACGCCCTGATGACATCTTTCACAGTAAGAAGTTATGGCAGTGGAGCTAAAATCAGAATGCTGGCGCTGCACTCATATCACCCACAGCATCTATCACCATGGATCTAGGACATCTTCAGAGGGGGCAATGTAGTAACTGAAGAACTGCCCCCTAATGACCTTCTATTCCAGGAGGCGCGATAGACACTGTAGGGAAGTGGGTGCAACTCCAGCCTTTTGGGACATCCTATTTGACTCCTTTCAAATGAAACATCACAGGAAGTACATTAATAAAACACATTTAGAGATTAGCTACATAGAGAGAAGTGTAAGGTATTGTATAATAAATCAACTTATAAAAGGGGTTAGGGTATAAACATAGATATTAAGGCAGGACATTTTATGTGCCGGACCACCTCTTTAAATATCCTGCGAGCACAAAAATAGGAAAAGTGTTAATTTTCCCCAACTTTTATTGTAACTTAGCATCTACAGGCTCTCATAAAACAGTCTGTTTGTTCCTAAAGTATAGGCTTTCCCAGGAAGCCCCATTAAAATTATTTATTTGCAACTTGATGTCTTACTAGAATGTTTCACCTTAGAGGAATTAACTCCAAGCACAGGGGAAGCAGTGTATAGGCAATTTCCAATGAAATAACTTTAAACCAATCTATATATGGTATATGGCGCAAGACTGCTGAGGTCAGTCATTGGCTGCAGCGGTCACGAGGTTTATACAGGACAATAGATGAATAGAAGAATAGTGGAGAGCATCACGGATGAGTGGCTGCAACAGTGCAGAGTAAAGGGAAATATATATTTTTTCATTATTTTAGATTTATCACTCCCTTTGGTACAGGAATGGATTGGCCACTTAAATCTGGAAAATGCCAGAAGGGCCAGTCCGGCCATTAGCTGTACAACTGATATTACCATTATATGGCCATTGTATCGTAGTACTATCAATCCTAGAGGTTTTGATTAATGATTAATATGGCGATATTATCACCACTGTTTATACTGGTAATATGTGATTATGGACTGGTGGTATTATTTGTCTATTAAGCATACAGTGGGGAACATAAGTATTTGATACACTGCTGACTTTGCAAGTTTTACCACCTACAAAGAATCTGTAATATTTTTCATAGTGCACTTCAACTGTGACAGACAGAATAAACAAAAATCCAGAAAATCACATTGTATGATTTATAAATAAGTAATTAGAATTTTATTGCATGAAATAAATATTTGATCACCTACAAACCAGCCCCATATGTTCACCACAGCCGCTCATATATTTTGCTGTTCTCTGAACAACCCCTCATTTGCTGTCCCTCGCATAGCCCCTCATTTGCTGTCCCTCTGCACAGTCCCTCATTTCATGCCCCTGTGCCGTACCTGTGTCGCGGGCGGAGGAGGGGACGCCGCGCTCTCCCACTGCTCGGGTCCGGCTGCCGTAGCTGCTGCGGCCTGCTGCTGCTCGGTGGCTCGAGCGATGGGCCGGATCCCGGGGACTCTAGCGGCGCTACTCGCCCGTGAGTGAAAGGGGATTTTTGGGTGTGGGGATTGGTTATTGTCCGTGACGCCACCCACGGTTGTGGTGATTTGCTGACACCACCGCTGCTCTGTATGGGGGTCCCGGGAAGGATGGTATGGAGCAGCCAGTTGTTGTGTTGCCCCTCCGTGGGTAGGGGTTGGTGCTCCTGGGGCCCAGTGATTAGGTGGGTGATGCAGGGCTTGGTGGGGTGCAGGGACGCGGGGGCAGCGCTGTGCCTTGCGGCACTGTGGTACTCACTCAGCCTGAGACGTTGACACAGTTTTCGGTAAAACACACGGCTGGAAAGACGGTTCCCATGGACGGCTGCACTTGCTTTCCCCAGTAGGTGACGGTGACGGTCCCTCAGTCCTGCATCTAAGTTGATGATGGTTGCAATGGGTTCCCACCGGTAACCCGCTCCCCGGCTTGGATATGGGCCGGAGGAGCCCTATGCCCGCAGGCGCTGGCCCTGAGAAACTGGTGCCCTGGCGGTGGCGGTGTCTCTCCGTAACGGTCGGACTGTTGCCTTCAATCGGGACTTGGTTGTTTGGAGACAGACGTCCCCTTCACTGACGGATTTGGCAAATTATGGTGACTCCTAGCCTTGCCGGGATCCGAAAGGCCCCTGCCCTGGTGCTGACTGTTCTTCGTATACTGCTCCAGACCGCCGGGCCACTACCCGTCCGCGGTCCTTCCAGCAACCTCCGAGCAGTCACCCCTGCGGACAATCACCGCCGTCTGCTGACCTTGCTGTCCCAGTCCGGGGCACACACCCGAACCAACTTCAGGCTTTACTACTGTCACTTTTCTGTCACTTCAGCTTTTCTCTTTAGCTCCACTACTACTTCCTTCTACTTCACTCCCCTAACTTGAACTGCCTAGTTTCTCCAGGGCTGTGAACTCCTCGGTGGGCGGAGCCAACCGCCTGGCCCACCCCCTGGTGTGAACATCAGCCCCTGGAGGAAGGCAACAAGGATTTTGGTAGCTTGGGTGTTCCTAACTGGGGTGTAGGGTGTGGTGGTGTTATGACCTGTGACCCCTGGCTTGCCCAGGGCGTCACATTCCCCCTTAGCAAAATGCAGACCGGCCGCGGGCTGCCCGTCCAACACCGGTTTTATTTTCTGAAAAATATATAAAAAGGTAAACGGTAACATAACATAAATTATAACATCATCCCACAACGGGAGGCACATTTCTTAAATGTTGCAAAACGGTTTACGGTTACGGTCTCCGCTCTCTCCCACCCAAGCAACCTGGCCCTTATGCTGCCTCTAAAGCCCAGGCAGCAACCCTTGACCCAAGTCCAGCACCAGTCACCCGAGCGGGAACTGTCCTTCCCTCCAGAGGGTAGCCACCGGTTCCTGTGGTGGCTGGGCCCCAGCCTGCTCTGCTGAGGGCCCTTCCTCCAACCTGCCTCTCCGGAGGCGGCAATGCGGAGACGGTAACGGTAAAACAACTTATTTCCAAGCCACTAGTGTCTGTGGTTGCCCTGCAAGTTCACGGGCTTGTCCATTGAAAGTTCTCCATGCAAAACTTTTTAAACGGTCCCCACGGGGACAACGGTGCCGGCAACGGCCGGTTTTCTTAATCACGGTAAATCAGGTAAAGCTCCGGTAATCATTTTCTTTTATCATTTTCCAACTTTCAAACAAACACACTTAACACACCTGTTTTCTTTCTCCTCCCCCTTTAAAGAGCGGTTTCCCTGTACCTAAGTGGGGGCCTACCTAGGTTGGGACGGGTGGACCTCCGGGGTCCGGTGTCAGTGTGGCTAGGCAGTGGGGTAGAGGGAACAATCGGTTCCTCCTCCCGGCTATCGTGTGGGGCAGGCGGAGGCATAGGGGAGCTGGGCACAGATTCATCCCTGGGCATTGGCAATGGTTCTGGCTCACGGTTGACCGCTTCCACCACTTCTTCATCCACAGGTTGTGGGAACAGTATCACTGGAAGAATCACTGCGCCGTTCTGTGTAGGCCAGTCTGCTGGGAAGTCTCCCATCGCAGTGTGGATCACCTCTTTCGCCTTATCCGCTGGTAGGGGAACCGGTACTTCTGCCGCTGCTCTTAAGGCTGGTGGGCACCTTTTCAGATGGTCCCGGGAAACTGTGGCCAAAGTGCCTCCTTGGTCACGACTGATTTGGTAGGCCTTCCCATCTTCCCATCCTGTGGGCTGTATGACGTACAGGTTCTGTTCCCATTGATCATCCAGCTTGTGGGTTCTCCTCTTCTGCTTCAGTACGACATCTCCGGGCTGAAAAGGGCCATCAGACGCCTTTTGATTAAAGCGCTGCTCCTGCAGTTCCCGACTCCGACTTAAGTTCTTCTCGACATATTCTTGAATCTGCCGGTATTGTGCTCTCCGCCGAGTTTCCCATTCAGCTGTCGAAGGGAGTGCTTCTGGGGCCTCCAACCCCATTTCCAGGTCCACCGGCAGGCGGCCGGGGCGAGCCCTCCTCAGATATGCTGGGGTGCACTTTGTTGAACTGGACGGGATATTGTTGTACATATCGACCAAGTCGGGTAGCTTTTCCGGCCACAGGTTCCGCTCTTCCAGCGGTAACATCTTGAGGAGTCCCAGGACCAAGTGGTTCATCTTCTCACACATGCCGTTGGTCTGGGCATGGTAAGGGGTGGTCCGGATCTTCTTACAGCCGTACAACTGGCAGAACTCATGGAACACCTCCGCTTCAAAAGCCGGGCCTTGGTCAGTAAGCACCTTTTCTGGATATCCATGTGGTCGGCAGAAATAAACCTGGAACGCTCGAGCGGCAGTTCGACCAGTTAGGTCCTTGACGGGGACAACCACCATGAATCTTGAATAGTGGTCAACGATGGTCAACGCGTAGGCGTACCCACTTCGGCTGGGGGTGAGCTTGACATGGTCTAGGGCGACCAGTTCCAGCGGCTGATGTGTGATGATTGGGTGTAGGGGCGCCCTCTGGCTGGTCTCGTCCTTCCTCCTCAGCGTGCAAGGACCACACTCTCGGCACCAGGCTTCTACCGACTCCCGCATCCCACTCCAGTAGAACCGCTCTCTCAACAGCATCTCCAGCTTTTTCCACCCGAAGTGTCCAGCACCATCATGGTATGCCCGCAAAACAGTAGCCACATCAGCTTGGGGAATAACCAACTGGCAGATTTTCTCATGAGTCTTCGGGTTGATCAGCTCACGGTACAGCTTCCCTTGATGTACATACAGCCGTTTCCGTTCCTTCCACAAGCGCTGGGCTTCAGCTGGGGCGGCAGGGTCCATTCCAACAGCACCTTGTTCCACCAGGGTCTTGACGAGGCGGACAGCCGGCGCCTGGTTTTGAGCTTCCTGCCACTCTTGACTGGGCCGTGGGTCCAGGTCCACCCGTTGTTGGTGTACCTGTACTTTCTCAGTTGGTGGCTGGTGAAATGCAGGCAACTCGATCTCCTCGAGGTCGTCATCCTCGCACCCTTCCTCTGACAAATGGGGCATTCGGGAGAGTGCATCAGCATTAATGTTGACACGACCAGCACGGTACTTGATGGTGAAGTCATAGTTGGCTAGCCGGGCCACCCACCGCTGCTCCAACGCGCCCAACTTGGTCGTGTCCAGGTGAGTCAACGGATTGTTGTCCGTGAAAGCGGTGAATTTTGCTGCAGCCAAGTAGTGGCGGAACCTCTCTGTGATAGCCCATACCAATGCCAGGAGCTCGAGCTTGAAGGAGCTGTAGTTCTCAGGGTTCCTTTCAGTTGGCCGAAGCTTCCGGCTAGCATAAGCAATCACTTTCTCGTTCCCATCCTGGACCTGGGACAGGACTGCTCCTAGCCCCACATTGCTGGCGTCTGTGTAGAGGATGAACGGGCAGCCATAGTCAGGATATGCTAGGACCTCTTCTTCGGTCAAGGCCGCTTTCAGCTGGCAGAAGGACTCCTCATGCTTTTCTTCCCACACCAGTGGGGCCCCAATGGGTCTACCACCTTTGGTCTGTCCCACGAGGAGATCTTGCATGGGGGCAGCCATCTTCGTGTACCCCTTGATAAAGCGCCGGTAGTACCCCACCAGACCCAGAAACTGCCTTACTTCCCTCACAGTGGTTGGTCTCGGCCAGCCCTGGATGGCAGTGATCTTCTCAGGGTCGGGGGCGACACCCTCTGCACTTACCACATGCCCCAGGTACTGCACTCTGGGTTTCAGCAGGTGACACTTAGAGGGCTTTAACTTCATCCCGTATTTGGCAAGGGACGCGAACACCTCGGCCAGGTGCTCCAGATGGGCTTCATACGTCTGGGAGTAAACAATCACATCATCCAAGTACAATAGGACGGTCTCGAAGTTTAGGTGTCCCAGACAGCACTCCATCAGCCGTTGGAAGGTTCCTGGGGCATTGCACAGCCCGAACGGCATACTATTGAATTCACAGAGCCCCATCGGGGTGGTGAAGGCGGTTTTCTCCCGGTCTTCTGGGGCCACGGCCACTTGCCAGTACCCACTGGTGAGGTCAAGGGTAGAGAAGTAATTTGCAGTTCTCAGTGCGGCCAAAGACTCTTCAATACGGGGCAGTGGGTAGGCATCTTTATGGGTTATCTGATTAATCTTCCGGTAGTCCACACACATCCGCATGGTACCATCCTTCTTCTTGACCAGTACCAACGGAGCGGCCCAGGGACTACAGCTGTCCCGAATAACTCCTGCCTCCTTCATATTCCTCAACATATCTTTGGCACACTGCTAATGTGCAGGGGGAATAGGCCTGTACCTCTCTTTGATAGGAGGGTGTTCACCGGTGGGGATATGGTGTTGGACCCCTTTGATCTGCCCAAAGTCTAGTGGATGTTTACTGAAAACCTGTTCATACTCCCGCACCACCCTGTATACCCCTGCTTTATGATGTGTAGGGGTATCATCAGTGCCCACGTGTAGCTGTTGGTGCCACTCATTTACCTCCCCTTGAGGTGGGGAAGTGCTGGTAGTAGGTGGAGAGACTGAGGGACTGGCTTCGTGGATGGTGTGGGGATCCAGGGTGAGCAGCTTGGCAATGGTGGCATACCGGGAAAGCCTGACTTCTTCCTCCCCACAGTTCAGCACCCTCACGGGCACTCTCCCCTTCTTCACGTCTACCACCCCTCGGGCTGCCATTACAGTGGGCCAGTGCTCGGAGGGTATAGGCTCCATCATGGCAGGGTAGTCACGCCCCTGAGGCCCTACTGCTGCCCTACACCAAATCATCATCTCACTCCTAGGGGGCACAATCAACGGAGCAACATCCATCACTCTCAATCCACCAATCTCTCCTCCTGTTGAGTTTACATGCTGGCGGTACATCAAGGCTCGGATCTCACGCTGCACAGCTCTCTGTCGGCTCCCCGCCGCCGTGGCGGCCAGCTGTTGCAGTAGGGCCAACACATCACCCATACAGTGCTCCATCACATTGGTTTCTAGCACTATCTTCGGGTTATGATCACTGGGTTCATTCATGATCACAATCATACCCTGGTGTTGCAGTTCAGCTTGCCCTACTGTCATAACCACCTGTTTATACCCCACTTGGGTCAATGGGAGTCCATTGGCAGCAATTAGCGTTATACTAGTATCTGGGGGTGCCAGCTCGTCTATCCCCCAATACCGCTGGTACAATGTATTGGGGGTAATGTAATGGTATGGTGGTTACCTGTGATCCAGTGTCCAAGAGAGCCATCACCGGTATGCCGTCCACAGCCACGGGGATGATGGGCCAGGCCCCGATATACCGGTCCCGCCAGTCCGGGGGGCCACGGGGTTCTACTCCTGAGGATTGGCCCGGGGCCCCAGGGGTTGCTCGTTTAACGGGCACTGTCGGATGTAATGCCCAGGCTTACGGCACTTGTAGCAGGTTGGAGGTCTGCTCCGCGGGTTGCTATTACTTCTCCGTTGCATCCAGGGGACATCCTCAGGGCTGTCGGCAAGCTGTATCTGTGCTGAAGGCTGAGATCTGGTCAACGGTTGGAGTGCAGCAAGAATCTTGGCGAGGTCTCCGTCCATGCGATGGACCTGGGCTGCCAGTTCCTCCATAGTGCTGCATGGGGCTGCAGGTGTTGGAGAGGTTGGTAGGGCAGGGGCCACCACAACGGGGGCTGTCTCAATGGCCCACCGGGCTGGCTCCAGGACTTCTGAAGCTGAGGGCTGTAGTGCTTTAATGGCCCGTTCCTTTAACACAGCAAAGTCCACATCAGGGTGTTCCAGGGCCCACAGCCGGAGTTGTTTGCGATCCTCAGGGGATCTCATCCCCTGCACAAATTGCTCTACTAACATCTTGTTGCTGTCCGCCTCGTTGATAGGATTCACCCGCTTTAGCGTGCGGAGGGCGGTTTGCAGACGTAAAGCATAGTTCCGAATGCTATCCACAGCCCGTTGCCGGCACTGGTAAAACTGCATCCTCAGCTCAGCTTCAGTCCGGGTCTCAAAGGCAGTCTGTAGCTTCTCAAAGATGGTGGCTACAGAGAGCCGGTCCCCCTCGGCCCAGGTCTCCGCCTCCTGCTCAGCCGCACCGGTTAACTGGCCTAGCACTACCGCTGCACGTTGCTTATCGGTCAGGGGGTACAGCTCTAGCAACGGGTTCAGCTTTTTCCGAAAGACCTGTAAAGCATCAGGTTTCCCGTCATACTGCGGTAGCCAGGTAGCTCCAGGCGCATAGGGCAAGGAGAACGGCATCACCTGAGCGAGTGCGGGGGCCGTGGCACCTCCCGCCAGCGCGGCCGGGACCTGGGCAGGCCCATTCCCATCCGCGGGTGCCACTGCGGCTTCGACCGCCGCTCATCCAGCGGCTCCATCGGGCGCAGACATCTTGTTTCCGTCCCCCTTAGCTTCTTTCCGGCCCCTCCTCTCTTGGGGCGGGGTTTTGGCCTTCGCGCCTCTGCTACTCGAGAAGACGCTCGAGCGGGAACTTTTCGCGCCAAAGATGGCGACTTCTGAAATTTTTCAGCCGGATACCTCCGGCGGTCACAAGGCAGAGCAGTAAGATCCTGTTCGTGACGCCAAGTTGTCGCGGGCGGAGGAGGGGACGCCGCGCTCTCCCACTGCTCGGGTCCAGCTGCCGCGGCTGCTGCGGCCTGCTGCTGCTTGGTGGCTCGGTGGTTCGAGCGATGGGCCGGATCCCGGGGACTCTAGCGGCGCTCCTCGCCCGTGAGTGAAAGGGGATTTTTGGGTGTGGGGCTTGGTTATTGTCCGTGACGCCACCCACGGTTGTGGTGATTTGCTGACACCACCGCTGCTCTGTATGGGGATCCCGGAAAGGATGGTATGGAGCAGCCAGTTGTTGTGTTGCCCCTCCGTGGGTAGGGGTTGGTGCTCCCAGGGCCCAGTGATTAGGTGGGTGATGCAGGGCTTGGTGGGGTGCAGGGACGCGGGGGCAGCGCTGTGCCTTGCGGCACTGTGGTACTCACTCAGCCTTAGACGTTGACACAGTTTTCGGTAAAACACACGGCTGGAAAGACGGTTCCCACGGACGGCTGCACTTGCTTTCCCCAGTAGGTGACGGTGACGGTCCCTCTGTCCTGCACCTAAGTTGATGATGGTTGCGATGGGTTCCCACCGGTAACCCGCTCCCCGGCTTGGATATGGGCCGGAGGAGCCCTACTTTGCCCGCAGGCGCTGGCCCTGAGAAACTGGTGCCCTGGCGGTGGCGGTGTCTCTCTGTAACGGTCGGACTGTTGCCTTCAATCGGGACTTGGTTGTTTGGAGACAGACGTCCCCTTCACTGACGGATTTGGCAAATTATGGCGACTCCTAGCCTTGCTGGGATCCGAAAGGCCCCTGCCCTGGTGCTGACTGTTCTTCGTATACTGCTCCAGACCGCCGGGCCACTACCCGTCCGCAGTCCTTCCAGCAACCTCCGAGCAGTCACCCCTGCGGACTATCACGGCCGTCTGCTGACCTTGCTGTCACAGTCCGGGGCACACACCCGAACCAACTTCAGGCTTTACTAATGTCACTTTTCTGTCACTTCAGCTTTTCTCGTTAGCTCCACTACTACTTCCTTCTACTTCACTCCCCTAACTTGAACTGCCTAGTTCCTCCCGCCTCCAGGGCTGTGAACTCCTCGGTGGGCGGAGCCAACCGCCTGGCCCACCCCCTGGTGTGAACATCAGCCCCTGGAGGAAGGCAACAAGGATTTTGGTAGCTTGGGTGTTCCTAACTGGGGTGTAGGGTGTGGTGGTGTTATGACCTGTGACCCCTGGCTTGCCCAGGGCGTCACACCTGCAGCGGTCGAACCGCTCGGATCCGGGGGTGGTGATTACTCGTGGCTCGAAGTTCTCCGGACCCGGGGGCTAGGGGCCACACTCAAATGAAGAAGGGGATTATTTACAAGGGATAGGTATAGTTCGTGATGCCACCCGTGGTGTACAGTAATTGGGAATATCGCCGCTGCCATTGGGAGTACGCGGGGTGATGGAGTGGGGCAACAAGATGACGTTACCGTCCATGGGTAGGGGGAACGCCCCGGGACTCTGGATGGGGGAGTGGGGTGCAGGGGGAGCGCAGGCTCACTGATTGCAGGGGTTAATTAGGTAATCACTCAGCAATAAAGCAGACGCTGACAACAGGGTAAACCAAGTCTCTGACTGCCGCGGTCTCTTGAGGGGAGCTCGTCCGGGTCCCGTCCCCTACAGCACTGCCTGGCGGTCCGTGACTTGCCTCCTGGCACAGAATTTAGAGAGTCCTTTGTGGCCCGTCAGCTTGGAGCTTTCCGGTCCGCGCTCCCCACTGTGGCTAAGTAGAAGAGCTTGCTCTCAGAAGCTCACGCTTGGGATTTTAGTGGGTCGCTGGTTTGGAAAGCCCTATCCCCCTCATTGCACTGGTGCCCCCGATCTCTGAGCTTCGTGGGAACAGTCCATAAAGGTCCTGTTCTCCGCAGGTTTTTTTGCCGGGTCGCCTGAAGCTTCTCCCTGGCCTAGGGTCTGTGTACTCTGTCGTGCCTTTGGTCCCGGACCGGTGATTAGGCTCAGGCTGCTGACTGTCCTCCAAGACAGGTCCCAGGCACCTAGCCTCAATCCCCTGCGACCGGGGGTCCGACTCCTCTAGGTCCAGACCACCGTCTGCGACCTAGTCTGCTTCACCCCTGGGAGCTACAACTCCCAGCTTCCTCATAGCTCCTCACAGCTCGAGGGCTACCACTGAACTAAATTGACACCTCACACCTCCCTGCCTGACCCCTAGGTGGGCGACCCTATTCCAGCTTAAGCAGCCCACTGATGTGCCTGACAGGGTGTGGTGCAAGGTGTATCTAGGATTTGTGAATGCTGGTGGAGGCAGTACTGCAGGTTAAGTTCCCAGAACCATGGGGATTTGAACCCTGCACGGGGAGAGAAAGATTGTGCAGAACCCTGTGACGACCTGACTAGTCCAGAGCATCACACCCCCTGCACAGCCCCTCATTTTATAGGCCCCCCGCACTGCCCTTCATTTTAAAGGCCCCCTGCACTTTCCCTCATTTCATGGCCCCAGCACTGCCCCTCATTTCATGGCCCGCAATGCCCCTTATTTCATGTCCCCCTGCATTGCCTCCATTTCATAGCCCCCTCACTGCCTCATATTTCATGTCCCCCGCACAGCCCCTCATTTCATGGCCAAATAATATCAGAATTAAAAAAAACAACTTAAACTCACCTAATCCAGCAATTACATCACTGCATGTGTCGCGGGCGGGGAGGGGGCCGCGCTCTCACGCTCGGGTCCAGCGCTGCTGCTGCTGCTGTTCGGTGGCTCGAGCGGTGGGCCGGATCGGGGACTCGAGCGGCACTCCTCGCCCGTGAGTGAAAGGGGTGTTTTGTTGGTGTTTGGGGTGTTGGTTTGTGACGCCACCCACGGTGTGTGGTGAGGTTGGGGCACCACCGCTGCTCTGTACGGGGATCCCGGGAGCGGTGACAGGGAGCAGCTGGGATGTTTTCCTCCCCTCCGTGGGTAGAGGGATTGTGGTAGTCCCGGGGCCCGGAGTGATTGTCTGTTTGGTGGGTTGCGGGGCTTGACCAGGTGCAGGGTCGCGGGGCAGCGCAGTGCCAGACGGCACGGTGGTACTTACTCAGCCAGTAACGCACACGGAGTCTCTGGTAAAACAAACGGCTGGATGGACGAGTCCCACAGATGGCTGCAACGGTTACTCCCGGCAGGCTGGCGGTAACTATCTCTCCCTGCACCGGTGTTATGTTCTCGGCCCCGATGGCTTCCCACCGGTAACCTGCTCCCCTGCGGTATGTTGGCTAAGGGAGCCCCTTCTTGCCCGCAGGCTCTGGCCCTCGGAGCTCTAGCTCTGGTGGTAGCTTTATCTCCCTCACGGTTTGGATGGTTGCCTTCAGTCGGGTCTTTATTGCTGGGAAACCCCGGAGGTTCCCGTCGCTGACGGATTTGACCGGTTTTACGGCGACTCCTAGCCTGGTCGGGGTCCGTAGGCCCTGCTGGATGGTGCTGGCTTCTCTTCGCTCCCCGATCCGGTACTGGCGGGCCACCGCCCGTCCCCGGTCCTTACGGTTGTGCGTCAATCGGCCTCTCCTGCAGACAGTCACCACCGTCTGCCAACCTTGCTGTTTCGGTGCCCAGGCCACGTACCCGGACACGGCCAGTCAGTTCCTCCACTACTACTCTCCTCACTCTCGCTCTACACTCAACTCCAAACTGTTCTGCTTTCTTTTCCCGCCTCCAGGACTGTGAACTCCTCGGTGGGAGGAGCCAACCACCTGGCTCCGCCCCACCTGGTGTGGACATCAGCCCCTGGAGGGAGGCAACAAGGATTTGTGTCTGACTTAGATGTTCCTAACCGGGGTGTGGGGTGTGTTGGTGCAGTACATGTGACGTCCTGGCTTGTCCAGGGCGCCACACATGCACTGTCGTTAACAAGGCGCAGGCAGAAGTGGCCTGTATTCTGCTGGAGTTCCCGGCAGAGGAGAGAGCTGATTAAAGCTCCTTTGCTTCTGTCCTGACAGCACTCACATCAATTGTCTTCATGTCTTACAGATGCAAATACAATTGAATGCAGGGAGGCAGCGACGGCTCGGTGCAGGCGGTGCGCAATGTCAGTTACTTACCTGCTCCTCAACCATCACACTATATGCTGAATGACTGCAGCTCGAGGAAGACGGTGCGCAGCTGCAGGCATTTAGCATTGTTTTCCAAAGTGCAACCCCTTCGGGAAGGGAAGAGATAGCGCATTAGGTGGGTAACTACCCTGCCTGCTCCTTGTTCTAGGTCTGCTAAGAGGTATAATTTAATCATAGATAGCAGTTTTATTAGTAATATTGGTCTTGTAGTAAATTTTTATTTTATCCAAGCAGGGTATAGACCTGAGGAAGACAAAGGGAATTACAGCATTAGACCGTATGCGTTAAAAATGTCAGAGCTGAATTACAGTCCCAGTCCGAGGCTGTTTTGCTGATGTGCCAAATCCAAAGCATCTTATACATTTTCTTTTGAACCAAGTAGATTCTATAACTAATTTTGAAACATGTTTCCATAAGGGAATCTAGCGATCTACCTCTGCTCAGCGAATCACATGTGGCGCCCCTGAGTGTCAGGTGCCACAGGGTACTGCATCTAACCCGGATTCCTGGAGGTTCAGCGCCGGTAACAACCACCACAACACACACGCAAATCCACGCCCCTTTCGCCAGACAGGGTAACAGACTAGAGGCGGATCTAAGGGATGGCCACCTATTGGTGAGGACTCATCCAATCCACTAGTTAGAAACCTGAGAGGAGGAAGGGCTAGTCAGTGGAGTGGACGGAGGACGGACATCTTGTCTGCGAGATAGTAAAAAGTCAGACAGTCAGAAGTTGACGTGCTGACGGAGAGTGTAAAGTGACTACTGAGTAAAAGGAATACGGTTGCCAGGGAGAGTACAGCGAAGTACTCACTGGACCGTGCACTGGCAGGGCGCAGAGCCCTAGGTCAGGAAGACACTACAGGCTCACCTGATAAAGATCTGCACGGTGAGGTGAACATAAAGGAGCTCACCGATGTTAGTGTCCGGGGCACAGTAGCAAAGAGGGAACCTGGGAATGGGGACAGAGGTCCGACCCAAGAGAGGTTCAAGCTGCCTGCCATATGGGCCAAGAATGAGCCGACCGGAGAGGACCTCAAACGCTCCAGGCCACGGGGACCCACTAAATACAGATGGGTGCAAGGAAGTAAAGCTCACCAGGTCACTACACCAGCACTGGAACAAAGGGAATATCGGCTTGGTAGAGACCAGCACCAGCCGGGTTGCAGCAACTCCAAACCAGTGAGTAAAGCACAAGTTAAACCGCAGCCCCTGTGTTGTCTGAATTCTTCAAGCACTCCTGCATCAATATACTACCACAACCATCATCCTCCCCTGGGACCTATCTCTACTTGCGGAGGGCCATTACATCTAAGCTGCCTAATACCACCAGCCCCAGCAGTGAGAGACTGTGCAGCGGCAGTGTAACACCCCTGTTAGCTTGGTCGTTACAGGGTATTGTATAATATCCCTTTCCCGGGCAGGAGGAGGTAAGTTCACACACACACATCACACCACCAGGAAGAGGTTAATAGATTTTCAGCAATAGCTCAAATTTACATGACTAGTCCTGTTAAAAAGAGCAGGAAGCAGGTGGCCACACACAGACAGGTCACCATGACAATGGGCTGAATTCCTGGTAGGGTGGGGGCCTGAGCTAGGAGTGAGCTGCAGAGCAGACAGGTAGTCTAATGAGAACCATCTGGGATGTGAAGGAGCACAGACCTCTGCAGGGACAGCTCCTGTAGAGGGGAACCAGCCAGACCAGGGCTAGTAATTCCCGGAGGAAGGGAACGGGGACAGGAACTGGGGATCGTGGAAAATGTATCTGGTGGCACAGTGGGAATCCCTGATTCTTTCAGGGGGGTGCTACCGGAGTAATAGAGAGAGAGGGAGGTGGCGAGTCCCCAAGAAGCTCCATGCTATGGGGACAGCGACCAAACGCACTCAAAAGAGAGACCCTCAGATTACTCTACCGGACCCTGCCTCTGACCTGCCCGGAACTGACCGGAAGCTACAACGGCAAGGACCAGCACCCGGGTGCGAAGTTGGAAAAGACTAGTGAATAAAGGGGACTGGAACCCGCACCCGGTGACTTTTGTGAGTGAATGCCGCTGCCCTGTGCCCCAGCACTCCCGTGGACTGCCTCCCCCGGTTCTCACTAATCTCCCGGGGCTTCCCCGCTCCACCCATGGGGAGCGATTCTATTTTGGCTGCATGTAACATCTGAAAGCAAGAAGAACAAGAACAAGAAAGCACTGTGCCAGTCTCAGTTCATATATCACATCGGCATTCTTGCCTGAGAATGCCTGCAAAAAAGGCTGCTTCTTCACCGCTTAATAGAAGCTTATTAGCGGTCACACTCTACTTGATGCTAGATGTACCGCACTCCAACCAAGGAACCTAGCTGTAATACTGTCAGTGCACCGGGCACCGGTACTTGGCAGGGGAGCTCCGTGGGATATAATCCTTGCCCAGTGCAGCTCTTTCTTGTCCAGAGGGAGTGAATTTACTGCTGGTCTCCTATGCACACGATTTTCACATCCAGGGAGCAAGCAGCTGACAAGACGCTGTTGAAGGAGATTTTCTCCGTTTGCTGTTTGGGCATTCACCGGTTAGGGAGCTGGGGCCCCACAGTCAATCAATGGTGGTCAGACAGTTACGTCCTCTGCATAGATAATAAACTGAGCAAGATACGACGCGCGTTTCGGGGGCGTTACCGGTCCCCTTCCTCAAGGATAGCTCAGTCACTCCTGTCCATACTATTTATAGATAAAATTCAGCTGCGGTATTACCGTCATTAAGGATACAGCGATCTATACATAAATACATACAGAAAAAAACTTCCACATAAAAACCATGTGAAAAAATACATTCAGTGCAAAGATTTCTTAGTGCAGAGATATTTTGGAAAAAGGATCTTTAATCAGAATATTTCTGATTTAAATAAACAAAAACTCCAAAAATGGTAATTCCGAGATGATAATTTTTTGGGGATAATAGTTTTCACCCACAACTTATAGCAGGCACAAATCGTGTCGTGTAGTTGTCGCTCAGTTTCAAAATATCGTTTATTTTTACGTGTGCCAGTTGTTCATCGGTCCCGTGGCAGCACACGGCGCTCCGTGTGACACCACGGGAACGATGAACTCTGCTTACCTGCGTCACACGGCTCCCACCGGCTATGCGGAAGGAAGGAGGTGGGCGGGATGTTTACATCCCGCTCATCTCCGCCCCTCCGCTTCTATTGTTCTATTGGCCGGCGGCTGTGTGAGGTCGCTGTGACGCCGAACGTCCCTCCCCATTCAGGAAGTGGACGTTCGCCGCCCACAGCGAGGTCGTTCAGCAGGTAAGTATGTGTGACGCGGGTTTAACGACTTTGTGCGACACGGGCAGCGATTTGCCCGTGACGCACAAACGACGGGGGCGGGTACGATCGATCGTGAAATCGCACGATCAGTCGTCCCGTGTAAAGCAGGCTATAGTCTTGTATGATTGAGACTGAGCCGAGATACGCTGCCAATCGCAGCAATGTTGCGATTTTTTCGCACGTCTGGTTTACCTCATTGAAAAACATTGGTCAGACTGCAATAAGAAATTATTTCACATAGCACTCTTCTGATTCATACGATTGTGTGACCCCGGCCTTAGGATCTCACTCCCTAGTGAGGGGAGAGACCAGGAAGTGTTATCTTATGTGCAGCTCCCAAGGACACCACTGCACTTTCTTAGGAAACCATCGACACACTTCACCAGTGATAACTACATTACAGATGTCTCTGTCTATCCAGCAGCTTTATTATCATTATCACATTGGTCATTGCTCTAATTCCATTTTTACTCTGATTGGAGCACAGGCCAGTGTGACAATAGTACATAGTGAAGCTGCAGACACGCAGGGAAAAGTCTTCTAATAAAGCACTATGATCCCGGGAGTAGCGCGCTTCCAATCTCTTTGCCTGTGCATATGCATTAGAAGCATACGCAATGTAGAGGGTTCCGTGAGAAGCCGTTCCAACCACAAGATGGCATTGCGCTAAAATTGAAACATAGGTGCAAAAAACAAATGTTTTTAGATAGATGCTGACTTTTAAAGCAGACAGTTCTATTCGAAACAAGTAAACGCACCCATATAATTATATTTATTATTTTTTATAAACAAAATATGTTTTAGTCAATTTTCTTTTTTGCCTTTTGGCACTCGTAGTTTTTTTTGCAGCAAGGTCTTCAAAATGGTGCATGTGGTTCATGAATTTTACACAGTCACATTGGCCCTTATTTTTGTCTTTGACGTGTTTTGCGAACCTTTAGCTATAAAACTAATACATTTCGCCAACTTGTGCAAAATTAAGACAAAATACCTGTCATACATAAAATCACTCTAAGAGGGGACTGAAGTACACTTACAACATATTTAGTGACTTTTCTATAGGCACAATTGATAAATCATCTGAAAACATGTGGAAACCCTCCCACAATAGTGAACATACAAAAAAAACAGAACACATAAAATAGAGTTTAAAATAAAATAAGAATTAGGAGCAAATGAAAAATATAGACAAATTGACAAAAAAGGGCAAAATGCAATAATGAATTTTCCTGCCATTGTGAGAATGTTATTCACCACTAGGTGGTAGTCTGTGCCATAAAACAGCAGAAACGAGAGAAGCCGCTAGACAAGTTTTAATGTGCCGCTCTATACCAGATGTCGGAGGTTACATATTGAAAACATGCACATTTATTTTCTCATACGATAATGTATGATGAGATTAAGTATTACATATTACACAAGTTCATAAAACATAAAATGTCCATATTCATTGAAACTTTTCACTTGCTCTTATTATTATTATTATTTATTATTATGGTGCCATTTATTCCATGGCGCTTTACATGTGAAAGGGGTATACATAATAGGGACAGTGAAGAAAAAACAAGATAGCCAGCACTAAATGTGCAGTACTGCACTAAAAATTTCAAACTATACTTATTATTAAAATTTGAGATTTTAATAGTAGTGTAGTGCACCTTTAGGGGTACTTTGCACACTACGACATCGCAAGCCGATGCTGCGATGCCGAGCGCGATAGTCCCCGCCCCGTCGCAGCAGCGATATCTTGTGATTGCTGCCGTAGCGAACATTATCGCTACGGCAGCTTCACATGCACTTACCTGCCCTGCAACGTCGCTCTGGTCGGCGAACCGCCTCCTTCCTAAAGGGGTTGTGTGGCGTCACAGCGACGTCACATGGCAGGCAGCCAATAGGAGCGGAGGGGCGGAGATGAACAGGACGTAAACATCCCGCCCACCTCTTTCCTTCCGCATTGCAGCCGGGACGCAGGTAAGGAGATGTTCCTCGCTCCTACGGCTTTATACACAGCGATTTGTGCTGCCTGCTGGAACGAGGAACAACATCGTACCATCACTGCTGCGAAATTATGGAAATGTCGGACCCTACACCGATCATACGATAACGACGCTTTTGCGCTCGTTAATCGTATGTAAAAGGATTCACATACTGCGATGTCGACAGCGATGCCGGATGTGCGTCACTTTCGATTTGACCCCACCGACATCGCACCTGCGATGTCGTAGTGTGCAAAGTACCCCTTAGTGCTGGCTAACTTGTTTTTTCTTCATTCAATTGGTCGGTTGCTAACCCTCACCTTGCCGTGCACCCCAATTTGGGTTGTATTCCACCTGTCTTGATTTTGGCAATTGGTGGCTGTTCACATTCAGTCATCAAGCCCTGTCCACAGGCTATTTACTTCAAGCAGCATTTGCTTGAGCCTGTCCCGCCCACAGCCATGATTCAGTCATGGGTACAGGATTGAAAAACACCAAGTAAGTGCTGCTAAGAACAGTTCTACTTTTTTCATATGTGAGGCCGTATGGCACATTTTAAATAAAAATAATTTAGAATAGGACTGCCCCGAAGAGATTTGCCGTGACGTGACGGGGTAGCTCAAGAAATTGCAATTTTTTTGCCAAAAATCTCAAATTTTAATAATAAGTACAGTTTGGAATTTTTAGTGCAGTAATGCACATTTAGTGCTGGCTATCTTGTTTTTTCATAATAGGGACAAGTACAATAATCATAAACAATACAAGGTAGAGACTGGTACAAGAGGAGAGAGGTCCCTGCCTGCGAGGGCTCACAGTCTACAAGGGATGGGTGAGGATACAGTAGTTGAGGGTAGAGTTGGTCATGCAGCGCTGTATCAAACAGAGGGTTACAGTAGGTTGTAGGCTTGTCGGAAGAGGTGGGTCTTCAGGTTCCTTTTGAAGCTTTTCAAGGTAAGCGAGAGTCTGATATGGTGTGGCAGGGCATTCCAGAGCATGGGGGAGGCATGGGAGAAATCATGGATGTGGTGGTGGAAAGAGGAGATAAGAGGGGAGTGAGTAGAGAAGGAGATCTTGTGAGGATCGAAGGTTACATGCAGGTAAGTACTGGGAGACTAGGTCACAGATGTAGGGAGGAGACAGATTGTGGATGGCTTTGGAGCTCATGGTTAGGGTTTTGAACTGGAGTTGTTGGGCAATGGGAAGCCAGTGAAGGGATTGGCAGAGAGGAGAGGTCGGGGAGTAGTGGGAAGACAGGTGGATTAGTCAGGCAGCATAGTTTAGAATAGATTGCAGGGGTGCGAGACTGTTAGAGGGAGGCCACAGAGCAGGAGGTTGCAATAATCCAGGCGGGAGATAATAGGGGCATGTACTAGGGTTTTTGCAGCTTCTTGGGAAAAGAATGTATGGATCCAGGAGATATTTTTGAGTTGGGGGCGGCAGGAGGTAAAGAGGGCATGGATGTGTGGCTTGAATGAGAGATCAGAGTATAGAGATTCTCCCGGGCAGCGAGCACATGGGATTGGGGAAAGAGAGCAGCCATTGACATTGATGGACAAGCCATGGCTCCATGGCTTGTTATATAACAGTCTATCCCCCTCTGTTTTTTGCTTGGATCTGCACTCCCCCCATTTGGCACAGGTGTTTTTAATCAGCAGGAGACTGCAAGAGGGGTCAGCCTTTTTTGCTCCCAGTTTACACATGGGAGCCGGTGGGAGGTGAGTGCGCAGCTTCTCTCACTGTGTGTTGGTGCTGTGCATTGGCCGCTGTTGTGGTGATGTCGTGACAGTGGGGCAGTGCGGCCTGGAGCCTTGGAGGCTTTGCCTTGCAGCATGGGTGCTGTGAGGCGCCAGGTCGCCTGCCTTGCTGGTGCTTTGTCGCCGTGGCAGTGGTTGGTGCACAGTGCCGCACCATAAAGGCTTTAGATTAGGGACCCACTCAAGAGGTTCACCGTGACGTGGCAGTGGGCTTAATACAGTCTGATCAGAATGGTAACTAAGAACCTCATGTTCTATTTAAATTTTTGCCTAGCGGCTTTTAGATCAATGTATTTTTGGGATGTGCGATCCATGTCTTTTTCTCCATGGCTTGTTATATTGACATTGATGGATATGTCAGGTGAGGGGGTTGAGTGAGGAGCAGGAAAGAGGATGAATTCTGTTTTGTCCATGTTCAGTTTTACGAATCGAGCAGAGAAAAAGGATGAAATAGCAGACAGACTCTTATTTTCTTTCCATTGAATAAGGTCACTGCTTGCTGAATTAGGTAACAATAAATGATGAACGCGCACTACCACGCTCGGGTGCTCAGTACTCTTAACGAGTAGTTGGATACCTGAACGGGCTCGACTCGAGATTATAATGGAAGTCAATAAGGAATGCATACAGTTTCTAGAAGACCCTAACACAAATGACTGGCTCCCTGCCTGTGTGTGTTAAATCCCGCTGTAAGAGATTGACAGGGGGATTTAACTGGTTAACAGCCGCAGGTGGATCTCTGATCTACCCACCGCTGTTAGAGGCGCACATCAGCTGATCTGCTCAGCAGGCAAGTGCAGGGAAAGATGTGGGCTCGGTGTGCAAGCCTGCATCAAAGGCAGAGACACACCATGTAATATGAAGGGGTTAAAATATTTTAACCCTCTGTTTGTCTACCATGACTGGATGTAGGGGATCACATCAACATCCCTGAGATCATTGTGTGGCGCCCCAGCACCGGGTCGCCACAACAGTGTTGCCCCCTCAAAAGGGTTAATACTGAGCCTGGAGGTAATTGGGGAAATCATTGGCCAGTAAGTACCAACATCCAACGCAGTTTCTCCCTCAGGCCAGCAGAGGGAGCTCTGAACCTGGAGTTCCAGGGAGCATTCCACAAGCCTGACCTGAGGGAGGAGTTAGAGTTCAGTCTGTGAGGAGAGTCCAGAGAGTGAAGACGCAGAGTAGTGCAGTCTGGTGATCTGGGGCTGGAGCTGGTTAGCTCAGTCCAGTGAAGCAAGAGCTGCAGAGAGGCAAAGAAACAGAAGTGGACATCGGAGTCTGTGGCCACCAGGGCCTAAAATCCTCCCTGGTAGCCGAATCCGAAGGGTAGGAGAACTGCAGGCCTCCTGGCCCCCAAAATAACCCAAGGTTCCAGCTGCATCACCAAGGCCCGGTGTGGACTCCAGCAGAGAAGCACCAGAGAGGGCCTGTGCAGCCTACCACGTGGGATCGGGACGCACCGCAAGTCCCAGCAGCGAAAGGGCCACTGCTAAACCACGGACTCAGGGTCCTGTAGAAGCAGAGAAAGAGCAGGGCCTCACACTCGACTGGCCAAAGAGATGACCCCAGTTACTTCCAGGCCGGCCGGAGCCCTCTACCACCTGTAACGGTCTCCCAGGACTAACCGTTTACCCAGTAAAAGAGGAGACAGTAAAGAGACTGCTGTTTGTGTCCGGTCCTTTCACCGCCCTGTCGCCCCTGCACTACACCGCAACTACACCGACACTTACAAGCACCAACCGGTGCCCCGGGGTCCAGCTCCACCTGTGGGGAGCAGTACCACCATTGCTGTCATTCCATCTCCCCCCGAAGGCCCCATACAGCAGCGGAGGCTTAATAGCCGCAAACCACAGGTGGCGTCACGAATATAAACTTTAAGCACCCCCACTGAAGCCATATTAGTTGACCCCGCCAGGGTCACGGAGTCGGGCCCCGCCATCACTGACTACCCCCGGACTAGTCCGGCCCGGCACCGGGTGTCCCATAGCCCTGGGGTGGGCGAGTCAATCTTGGCGTCACGAACAGGATTTCGTGCCAGGACCCACCGGGTACTGTGCGCCTGAAAAGACTGTGTGCTTTACTGTTTGAAAATTGCCGCCGCCATTAGCACTGCTGAGCGCAGGAAGAAAGGGGGCGTGCCAAAAAAAAAAAAAAAAGAGTGCGAAGGAAGCTCGCTAGCAGAGCGGAGAGCCGTTAACCCCGCGCAACTCAGAGGAGGTTGGAGAAAGAAGCGAAGCCTGGTAAGGTTCGCTAAGGGGGAAGAAAGATGTCCGACGCCGAGGAAGGGCAGGTGGGTGCTGTAGCCCAAGACGTCGCAGCACTGGCCGATGTACTCCCAGACGCCGTCGCCCCAGCCCCCGCTGCAGTGCCAGTGATGCCGCTCACGATGCCGTATCTCCTGGGAGTGGACTGGTTACTCAGGAGAGTCACATACCCTGAGCGACTTCAGGGAACGGCTGCACAGCTTGTTTAAAGTGTACCCTCTAACTGAAGGCCAGAAAGTGGGCATAATAATAGGACAGCTAACCGGCGCAGCCCAGCGTGAAGTGAAGTCCTGGCCTGACACTGATAAAGGGACAGTCACCCAGATACTGGCCAAGTTAAAGAGTACTTTTGACACCCGCACCGCAGCAGAAATAAAAATGAGATTCTTTGGGTGCAAACAACGGGCCACAGACAGCATATGGGACTATGCCTTAAACCTGCAAGAGGCCCTGAGAGCAATTAAACAGGTGGACCCAGAGAGTGTATGTGAAGAAGACAAACTCCTAACTGAGCAGTTCATAGAGGGGCTCCTGTCAGACGCCCACAGGACACAACTGCTTATCATGGTCCTGCAGAACCCTGCTCTGGACTTTGCAAAGTTTAAGGACCAGGCCATTCGGGTACTGAGGGAATCTACACCAAATGACCCAGTACCCCTCCAGCCACTTGCTATCACGTACCCGGAGGTAGTGCCTGCAACCCAAGCCACTGCAGGGGCCGAGGCGCAGTTCCTGGATAAGGATCCCGCTGCCGAGCTCAGACAACAGGTCCAGGAACTGACCAAGACTGTGGCTGCCCTTGCAAAGACCGTGCAGTCTCTACAAGTGACCCCACCGCCGGCGAGAATCGAGTTGGCCTCCAGTCCAGATGACGTCCCGTGGATGCGACAAAGGAGGATTCCGCCGACCAGAGGAAAAGACACAGACTGGTACAACCCAGCTGGACAACTGATCTGCCGCCGCTGCAACCAGGCGGGGCATTACGCAAGACACTGTCCTTTAAATGGGCCGAACCTGGGGCCAGGAGCCAACCCCCAGGTGTAAGAAAGCCCAGCTCAACTCCCTGTTGCAGCAAGTATGTGGGAGGATGACCGGTCCTTCCTATTGTGCTGGATGGGATCCTTTTGACTGCCCTCCTGGATACGGGGTCCCAGGTAACAACCATCCCTTATAAACTGTACAAAAGATATTGGGCTGATTCAGACATTGACCATGGCCCAGATGATGATTTAACAATTGTGGCATAAGGAAGTAACCATTAAAGTGGGGCGGGTAGAATTGACATGTCAGGGGATGATAATTATAGATATTGATCGCAAAGAATCTAACCCAATGCTAACAATTGGTACAAATGTGATGGAAAATTGTCTTGCCGAAGTGATAATTTTGCTGCAGCAGGCGGCTGAAACTGCCAGCTCCGGGCGACAGCGTACCCTACAGAGGGAGATCAGAGCCCTGATGAGAAGGCAGCAGGTAGAGCTGGCTGGAGGAGAAATTGGCAGTGTGAGGGTAAGTGACCCCTTCCCCATTGCAATACCCCCAAGAAGTGAAATGTTGATATGGTGTCAGGCAGCAATAGGCCTCAGGGGTCAGGATTATCAGGCCTTGGTAGAACCTGTGTATTCAGACAGCAGGCCTGGAGTCCTGATAGCCAGAGGGGTAGCAGACGTCCGTAAGGGAAGAGTACCCGTCCGCGTCCTGAATTGTGGGGAGGAGGCCAAATTGCCCCCGGACGCCACTGTAGCAAGACTGTACACTGTCAGTAACAATACCATCAAAGCAGTGGAACCCTTGATCCCGTCCGACCAGGCACAATGGCTCCAAGGGACAGCTGGAGGACTGGTGCCAAAAATTACATGTGGGCACCAACTCCACCCCCTCACACCAAAAGCATGGGGTTTACCGGGTGGTACAGGAATACGAGCGGGTCTTCAGCAAACACCCCCTAGATTTTGGGCAGGTAAAAGGGGTTAAACATCAAATCCCCACGGGTGACCATCATCCCATTAAAGAGAGATACCACCCTGTACCCCCAGCTCAATATCAGCGTGCCAAAGAGATGTTCCGGGAAATGAAGGAGGCTGGGGTGATCAGAGATAGCTGTAGCCCCTGGGCAGCTCCCCTAGTGCTTGTAAAGAAAAAAGATGGCACAATGAGAATGTGTGTTGACTACAGGCAAATTAACCGCATTACACATAAAGATGCTTATCCACTACCCAGAATAGAAGAGTCATTAGCAGCTTTAAAATCAGCTAACTATTTCTCCACCTTGGATCTCACCAGTGGGTATTGGCAGGTTCCCGTGGCAGAGGCAGACAAGGAGAAGACTGCATTCACAACACCAATGGGTCTCTGCGAGTTCAATTGTATGCCATTCGGGCTCTGCAACGCCCCAGGAACATTTCAGAGATTGACGGAGTACTGCTTGGGCCATTACAACTTTGAAACGGTGCTATTGTACCTGGATGATGTCATAGTCTACTCCAAGACCTATGAAGACCACCTGAGGCACTTAGCAGAAGTGTTTGAGTCCTTGTCAGAGTATGGCCTGAAGATAAAGCCGTCCAAATGTCACCTCTTGAAGCCAAAGGTACAGTACCTGAGTCATGTGGTCAGCGCAGAAGGTGTGGCACCTGATCCAGAGAAATTCACAGTAATCAAGCACTGGCCAAGACCCACCACGGTAAAGGAGGTGCGGCAGTTCCTTGGGCTGATGGGCTACTACCGAAGGTTCATTGATGGTTTCACAAAGATAGCAGCGCCTCTTCAAGATTTCCTGGTGGGCCAGCCAAAGAAGGTTAAGAAGCAAAGCCCTCCATTTGAATGGCACAGTCAAATAGAAGCATGCTTTGTCCGGCTGAAAAGGGCTCTCACTGGAGAAGAAATTCTGGCCTACCCTGACTACAGCCAGCCATTTGCACTGTACACAGATGCCAGCAACATGGGATTAGGAGCAGTTCTGTCCCAGGTGCAGGGAGGCATAGAGAAGGTGATAGCTTAAGCCAGTAGGAAGCTTCTTCCCACAGAAAGGAATCCAGAAAACTACAGTTCCTTCAAGCTGGAGTTCCTCGCTATTGTCTGGGCAGTGACTGAACGCTTCAAGCACTATCTGGCGTCGGCCAAGTTTACCATCTTCAAGGACAACAATCCGTTGACTCACCTGGCAACAGCTAAGCTAGGTGCACTAGAACAGCAATGGATGGCCCGACTGTCCAACTTTGACTTTACCATCAAGTACCGGGCTGGCAAGAAGAATAACAATGAGGATGCGCTGTCCAGAATGCCTCACTCGAGTCTGGAGAAGACCTGGATGAATTGGAAGAGATAGAGTTACCAGCTTTCCATGGACAAGGTGTCTCCCAGTGTGAGCATGCTGTAAGAGGAAAGCGCTCGAGTCAGCAAGAGGTTTCTGTCAACCCATTACTCCACCATAAATGGGAAGAAACCCAGGACAGTGACCCGACCATCCGATTAGTTAAAGAAAAGCTGGCACAAGCCGAAACCAATCTTGGTCCCGATGCTCCACAAGAAGCCCAACAGCTGTGGAAGGAGAGGGGACGACTGTTTCTCTACAAAGGCAAGCTATGCAAGAGATATATCAACTGGCGAACGAATGAACTCGTCTGGCAGATAGTGGTCCCACAGAGGGATGCTGCAATGGTCCTAGCAGCTTACCATGATAGAGCAGGACACTTCGAGTGAAAGAAGTTGGATATCCTACTCCGCGATCGGTTCTACTGGGTGCACATGAGAAAGGCAGTCAAGAAGTGGTGCCGTGACTGTGGTCCGTGTAACCTGAGGCGAAAGGATGATACCAGCCAGAGGTCTCTCCTACAGCCAATTGTCACGAAGCAGCCCCTAGAGTTGGTGGCCCTGGACCACGTGAAGTTAACACCAAGCCGGTCAGGCTATGTTTACGCCCTCACCATTGTGGACCCATTACTCTCGTTTCCTGGTAGTAGTGCCTGTGAAAGACCAGACAGCCAGAACAGCAGCTCGAGCATTTCAAGCATACTTTTGTCGACCTCACGGTTATCCTGAAAGGGTACTGACTGATCAAGGCCCTGCATTCGAGGCAGAAGTGTTCCAAGAGTTCTGTAACATGTACGGCTGTAAGAAAATAAGAACAACACCGTACCACCCCCAAACCAATGGATTGTGCGAGAAAATGAACCATGTGGTTATTGATTTGTTCAAGACTCTACCTCTGGAAGAAAGAAACCAATGGCCAGAGAAGTTACCAGATCTAGTGGACTTATACAATAATATCCCAGTAAACTCGACCAACTTCAGCCCTGCTTACCTGATGCGAGCAAGACCTGGCAAGTTACCTGTAGACTTTGAAATGGGAACTGTGTCACCTGAAGCGGTTCAAGAGATAGAAGATTGGGATACAGAGCGACAACAACAGTACCGCAAAGTTCAGGAATGCGTGGAAAAGAACCTGTCCCAAGTCAGAATGAGACAAGAAAAGAACTACAATCAAACAGCCCCAGCAACTCCCTTAGCACCTGGAGAACAGGTCCTCAAGAAAAAGCGGAGAACGCATAAATTAGATGATCAGTGGGAGAATGAACCCCACACCATTATTCCCTCCAATTTTGACAATAGTAAAGTGTGTCTCATAAGCAAAGATGAAGGCAAGACCTATCAAGCAGTTTCTAGAGACCGCCTGAAAGCGTGCCCTGAACGGTGCAAAATCCAAAAGGAAGTAGAAGAAGTACAAGAAAGTCCCCAAATTCAAGAAAAAGAGGAAGAGATGATCCAAACAATACTTGGAAAATTCCCCAAAACATGGACCCAAATAAATAATGCTATAGTGGTACCAGTATTGACATTCCCGCAAATGGTCAAACCAGCAGCAGAAGAGGTCCCGGATCCACCTGAAGACAAGTCGGTCCCAACAATAGATGTCACGCCAGCAGTGGAACAGGAGAATCAACCCCCTGCCAGTGGTGAACCTGTCGTACCCTTGGCGAATCTCAGATCCCGTATGCAGCAATCACGCATACCTATCAGGGTTAGGCCTACCAGCAACACTGAGGTAGCAGACACTCCAAGTAGTCAGGAACAAACACTAGTACTACGCAGGTCCCAAAGTAGCACCCGGGGACAACCCCCTCCAAAGTATAGAGAATAGAAAATAGAGTACCTATCAGAGTGTAAATAGTTATGTGAAAATGTCTTGTATGTAATGTTTTATTTTAGGTGATTAAGTAAATGGACACCTGGGTCACTGGACTATGGGTGACCAAAACCTTATTATTTATAGTTAGCACCAGTGTGCTCAAAACCCCAGAAGAAAAACCCGTCCAGCGTGCATACAATGGGGTCATCGATGCTAAGACGCACGCCCAGAGCCTACGTTGGGGGTTTTATCGTGGCGGGTCCCCCATGGAGCAGTGTAATGGACACTCGGCAGGGAGCCACACTGGACTCTTATAGTGTTATTTAAGTTTGTAACGTTTAAGAAAATGTGCCTCCCACCATGGGATGAAATGTTCAAATATTCTTGTTTTTGTTTCTTCAGTCCGGGAGTGCTGATTTTAACTAAGGGGGAGTGTGGCGCCCCAGCACCGGGTTGTCACAACAGTGTTGCCCCCTCAAAAGGGTTAATACTTTAGGCCAGCAAAGGGAGCTCTGAACCTGGAGCTCCAGGGAGCATTCCTCAAGACTGACCTGAGGGAGGAGTTAGAGTTCAGTCTGTGAGGAGAGTCCAGAGAGTGAAGATGCAGAGTAGTGCAGTCTGGTGAGCTGGGGCTGGAGCTGGTTAGCTCAGTCCAGTGAAGCAAGAGCTGCAGAGGGGCAAAGAAACAGAAGTGGACATCGGAGTCTGTGGCCACCAGGGCCTAAAATCTTCCCTGATAGCTGAATCCGAAGGGCAGGAGGACTGCAGGCCACCTGGCCCCCAAAATAACCCGAGGTTCCAGCTGCCTCACCAAGGCCCGGTGTGGACTCCAGCAGAGAAGCACCAGAGAGGGCCTGCGCAGCCTACCACGCAGGAACGGGACGCACCACAAGTCCCAGCAGCAAAAGGGCCACTGCTAATCCTCGGATGCAGGGTCCTGTAGAAGCAGAGAAAGAGCAGGGAGTAGTCCTCATACTCGACTGGTCAAAGAGATGACCCCAGCTACTTCCAGGCCGGCCGGAGCCCTCTACCACCTGTAACGGTCTCCCAGGACTAACCGTTTACCTAGTAAAAGAAGAGAAGGTAAAGAGACTGTTGTTTGTGTCTGGTCCTTTCACCGCCCTGTCGCCCCTGCACTACACCGCAACTACACCGACACTTGCAAGCACCAACCGGTGCACTGGGGTCCAGCTCCACCTGTGGGGAGCAGTACTACCATTGCTGCCGTTCCATCACCCCCGGAGGCCCCATACAGCAGCGGAGGCATAATAGCCGCAAACCACAGGTGGCGTCACGAATATAAACTTTAAGCACCCCCACTGAAGCCATATTAGTTGACCCCGCCAGGGTCACGGAGTCGGGCCCCGCCACCACTGCCTACCCCCGGACTAGTCCGGCCCGGCATCGGGTGGCCCATAGCCCTGGGGTGGGCGAGTCAATTGCTGTGGCCAATGATTGGCTACAAGGGTCACATTCCTAAAGGCTGAATTCCTCAAATATGCAGATCTTTTCACCATCTGTGTATCCAAGGATATTGTATGTCATTTTTAGGCTTCAACTATCTCTTGTTTATAGTAAAAGAGAAATATTTATTCTTACTGGATTTTATGACCTTTCCTGGAAAAAAATAGAAAAGATGGAGGAAGCCAAAATGGTAATTGTTGGTGATGTATATTTATGTGAATGAATTCATGCACATGTCACCCACTAAAGACAGTAAGAAAATAGTCATTCACTGCAGTGTCTTCCTTGTGTTAAAAGGAATGTGTTGTTATGTAATAACCTGCAGGTAACGGGATACGCAAGGACTGCATGGAACCACGGGGGTTAATCAATGCAAATTTAATAATGTATTCCACAACACAGGTGGAGGAAAAGTGAAGAGGAAGGAGAGAAAAGCGGGAAGGTGCACAGCAGTAGAGATAATGCAATATACATACAACTACTTTGAATAACTTGTCAAGGGTAGGAAGCCTCAGATTGTACTCCCAAAAGCAAAACACAGGAAATCCTTATTAAACAAAAAAAACGCAGAGTCCTTGTTATCTTACTCGTATAACACAGTGCAGTGTCTTTTCCTATCTGTCCCTAACTAAAGTAGTGTGCACACTTAAAGGGAACCAAACATCAGGATTTTCGTGTATAAGCTGCAGCCAGTGCAGTACTGGCACTATCATGCACAGTGTGTACATACCATCAGGGGGCAGCTCGGGTGTTTAGGCAGTAAAATACAACTTTATAAAGTTTGAAATTTCGTGCACTTTTTGATTGACGTGTGCACCTCTGCAGATAATGTCCGGGCGGGTTATGCAGGAGTTCCCCGCCCCCCCACCAGCCTGTTCCTCCCCCTCTCCTGATGTCCGGGCGGGTTATGCACGTGTTCCCCGCCCCCCCGCGCCGCCTGTTACTCCCTCCCTCCCTCTGGCTGTATGTAAATATCTAATCTTCAGAAACATGGCGCCGGAGTGGGCCTCTGCGCATAGCGCTTATCTCCGGAGCCATGTTTCTGAAGCCCCCGCATTACACAACTTGGTGTCTGAGAGGGCGGCGCCACAGCGATGTCACACCGGCTGGTGTGTTGGCCCGGTGTCCTGGGGCGGCACGATACAGGAGCAGCAGGTAATCGCGTCCTCCGGTCAGCTGTTCTGTCCTATTCTAATCGCCCGTGCTCCCGCGGTCACAACGGGCTGTGAAGAAACAAGGGCGCATGCGCCGCCCTCTCAGACACCAAGTTGTGTAATGCGGGGGCTTCAGAAACATGGCGCCGGAGATAAGCGCTATGCGCAGAGGCCCACTCCGGCGCCATGTTTCTGAAGATTAGATATTTACATACAGTCAGAGGGAGGGAGGGAGGAACAGGCGGCGCGGGGGGGCGGGGAACACGTGCATAACCGCCCGGACATCAGGAGAGAGGGAGGAACAGGCTGGTGGGGTGGCGGGGAACTCCTGCATAACCCGCCCGGACATTATATGCAGAGGTGCACACGTCAATCAAAAAGTGCACGAAATTTCAAACTTTATAAAGTTGTATTTCACTGCCTAAACACCCGAGCTGCCCCCTGATGGTATGTACACACTGTGCATGATAGTGCCAGTACTGCACTGGCTGCAGCTTATACACAAAAATCCTGATGTTTGGTTCCCTTTAACTGCAGATTTCAGCGTGGGGTACTTCGTCACCGTTGGGGCCCGTATTCCACCGGCAGACACCTCTAAAGTTCAGTCTTTGTCCCGGATCTGTAACTTGCACGTGCTGCCTGGCTCCTCGCTCCACATCCAGCCTCTTTGGATCTGTGTCTTGGGGGGGACACCACGCAACACTCTAAGGTACTTGGACCTCGGAAAACAGGGCAGACTGAGGCCTTCTATCTTACAGCCCACTCAAGCACACTCCTCTCTGCAAAAACAGCCACATGTAGACTCCTCCTCCTCCTGTTCCAGACTGAACCAAGTCACTCGAGCAGCAGGACTTTTGCCCGCTGTTCTCTGTTTTGACAGCAGGTGGCAGCATAACACAAGGAAGTCTACCAAACAGTCTTTTAACATATATATATATATAAATGTTAACAGGTCTTACATTTCCTCCCCCCTCTTCAGACATCAGAGGTCATGGATCCCGGGGGTCACGCGAAGGGGATGAGCGGACCGCAATAGCACCTCGTCAAATCATTATACATATATAGCCTGGGTGTCCGCTTCCCATACATGGTAAGTTTTTTAACTGCAAGAGAGGACACACACTAGCTAGGGACCCCAATGCAAGAGAATACCATGACGAGGTGTTAGGGCTCTGTTGTATTGATCAATTCAATAGCTAAATTTCTCTTTATTCTTAAGTTCATGGCAGTTATGCAGATTCCATTGTCATATTTTCATTCTCACATATAGCTACTGTATATTTCAGGCCGCTATTCATACAGCAGTTTCTGCTTTACATTTATTCCCCTTGCACTGTCACTGGTGTGCATACCTTGTCTCTATATAGTGACGTTTTTTCGGGTTTTTGCACCCAGTTCAGACTTAGAATTGTGTTCCAGACATTATTTCTTAATTCATTAACAAAGTACTCCCACCAGAGATGAAAGTTATTATCTTCTTAATATATTGCAACCATCATATTATACAACATTACTTACAATTGCTCATTTTGCCTTTCTACCTAGGAAATTCTTCTCTTTTCTCTGCTCTGTGTAGAAACAGGAAGTCACTTTTCCCTGCAATAATCATTCCCCTCCTCAACTCCTGACTCAGCTGCTCCCTCCCCACCCCGCCAGGGTCTCTTGGAGTGATGACTCATGCGGAAAGAAGAGACTTTTTAAAAGGATTCATCTTGTCAGTTTTTAATCACGTGATGTCATAGACCTAATGGAAAACAGAAGTAACTGGATAGAAGGGCAAAATGGGCAACTGTAAGTACACAGTGCTATATAATATGATGATTGCAATATATTAAGAGGATACAAACTTTGATGGGAGTGCTTCTTTAAATGAAGTATCACCTGTGTAATTCACATAGTCTGGTAAAATCTCATGTGTGTGTTTTTACACTTGAAGTTTTTTAAGGTATGGAGTAGACGCTATAAATCCGCCACACACTGGCCAGTAAAGCTTGTTAGCCAGTTTAAAGCCTAGTAAGGATATATTTACTTGTTGTCTTCCTGCCAATAACTGGAAATATCAACGGCTAAATTTGATTCGTGCCAGAGGACTCCCATCATGCTTTGTGGTCCAAGCAAAGCCTCAGAGAGACAGCTACTTTGGCAATAGTCCCACTTAACCCTTACCTTGCCAGACACTCTCGTAAACTATTTTTCTTCAGCGTTGAAAGGGTTGCAATGGACGAGGATTACCGTTCCAAAAGAAAACGCCTGAATTTAATTACAGATATATACATACATGCTTCTAATTAGGAATTGGCCACAGGGTGAGCTGGGATCCTGGCTGGATGGGTGGGATACACTACACAATGCTTTATTAAGATTTTGGGCTATGTGGTAATGTCACTACCTATGAAGTGGTCAACCTAATTAATGCCGCAGACTGGAGCAAAGTTTGTACCCACCTATATACCTATATTCAAGTGGTGGCAGAAAGTGCTATTCTTTATGTCTACTGTTAAGTAGTTAAAGCTCCTCTTAGATTCTCATAAGAAAATGGCACTAATAACTGGAGAGAATTATTAGCTCTGTGTGTATGCTATATTTGGCTTTATAGCTATCATAAAAACCCCCACATTGTTCAAATAGTATTGTGTACTTAAAATAGAATAGGCTTCCAATGCCACATGTTCAATATTAGACCTTGAAGCAATTATGGTTTGGGGGAATTTCAACATTTGAACATTGGCATTTTTTTTTTATAGAACTTGCTGTTAGGATAGTCTTTTAAAGGAAACCTATTAGATGATTCATGCTGCCGAAAACCATAGGCAGCATGGAGCAGTAAAGTCCAGCTCAAATGAACAGCTGCTTCTTTATTTCTTAAGAATTTCAAGGTCACAGGACATCAAATTTTCACAAGGAAACCGCTATAATGGCGTATGCTTCAACATTTTTTTGGTGTTTCTACCCTTAATCATGATTAGGCTGGACTCACACTAGTGTATGGCATCCGATGTGAGAACATCGGATGCGATATGCTAATGACTCTCTGCTCAGGCTCTGCTGCAAGCATGAGCCGAGTGTCATGCAACTGTGACCCGATCTCGCAATTGGATCACAGCTGTGAAGCTGAGGGCGGGCGCTGCAGAGGAGAGGGAGGGGTTAATCCCCCCATCTCCTCCATTGTTAGCCTGTGCGTATATCGTACTGCACTGAGACAACATCCGAGTGCAGTCCGATGTATCTCTCGCACCCATTCACTTGAATGGGTGCGAGAGATACGGCTCTTGCAGAAAATCGCAGCATGCTGCTACTTTTCTCGTATCCAGAATCTGGATGCGAGAAAAGCTGACCAACTGCTATCCCTCATTGACTAACATTGGTCAGAGTGCAATGCGAGATTTTCTCGCATTGCACGCGTCCGATTTCAACGCTCGTGTGAGCGTACCCTCAAGGGTGGAAACACACTAGAAGCGCGTTGATGCATATGCCATTATAGCGGTTCCCCTTATTTTTGATAACCAGCCAAGGTAAAACAGACAGCAGGGGGCTGATCATCATAGTATCATAGTTTTTAAGGTTGAAGGGAGACTCTAAGTCCATCCAGTTCAACCCGTAGCCTAACATGTTGATCCTGAGGAAGGCAAAAAAACCCCAATGTGACAAACAAGTTCCAATGGGGAAAAAATCTCCTTCCTGACTCCACATCCGGCAATCAGACTAGTTCCCTGGATCAATACCCTGTCATAAAATCTAATATACATAACTGGTAATATTAAATTTTTCAAGAAAGGCATCCAGGCTCTGCTTAAATGTTAGTAGTGAATCACTCATTACAACATCATGCGTCAGAGAGTTCCATAGTCTCACTGCTCGTACAGTAAAGAATCCTCGTCTGTGATTATGATTAAACCTTCTTTCCTCAAGACGTAGCGGATGCCCCCGTGTTCCAGTCGCAGGCCTAGGTGTAAAAAGATCTTTGGAAAGGTCTCTGTACTGTCCCCTCATATATTTATACATTGTGATTAGATCCCCCCTAAGCCTTCGTTTTTCCAGACTAAATAACCCCAAGTTTAATAACCTGTCTTGGTATTGCAGCCCCCCCATTCCTCTAATAATCTTGGTCGCTCTTCTCTGCACCCTCTCCAGTTCAGCTATGTCCTTCTTATATATCGGTGACCAGAATTGTACACAGTATTCTAAGTGCGGTCGCACTAGTGACTTGCACAGAGGTAGAACTATATTTTTTTCATGAACACTTATACCTCTTTTAATACATCCCATTATTTTATTAGCCCTGGCAGCAGCTGCCTGACACTGTCCACTAAAGTGAAGTTTACCATCCACCCATACACCCAAGTCTTTTTCTGTGCCTGTTTTACCCAGTGTTCTACAATTAAGTACATAATCATAAATGTTATTTCCTCTACCCAAGTGCATGACCTTACATTTATCTACATTAAACTTCAATTGCCACTTCTCAGCCCAATCCTCCAATTTACATAAATCTCCCTGTAATATAAAATTATCCTCCTCTGTATTGATTACCCTGCAGAGTTTCGTATCATCTGCAAATATTGAAATTCTACTCCGCATGCCCCCAACAAGGTCATTTATAAATATGTTGAAAAGTCTGATGCTATCAGATATTATCATACTTGGAAGGTCCATGATTATTTGACCCTTCCCAAACATAAAAATATCAGCCTGCAGCTGCCCAAGAATTGGTGCATCACATTAGATGCATCAATTCTAGTGCTTTTCCCGGCTCTTCCTGATTGCCCTGGTTCGGTGACAATTGGGGTAATATTTTTTTGGAGTGGATGTCAGCTGTATAATGTGAATAGCTCTACTTTACTCTGTGGGATCATTTTTGATAATTAATTGGTGAACAAGGGATAGTGTGGGGGAGTCTTTATTCAAATAAACATTTTTTTCCTGTGTGTGTGGTTTTTTTTTATTATTGGGCTAGTAATGAGGTGTCTAATAGACACCTCTCCATTACTAACACCAGAGCTTGAAGCCAGCTGACATTACACAGCTGACATCAACCCCCAAAAATACTGCCACTACACCAGGGCAATCGGTAAGAGTTGGGCAAAGCGCCAGAATTGGCACATCTAATGTGATGAACATATTTTGGGTTGGCTGTGGGCTGGTATTTTTAGGCTGGGAAGGGTCAAATAAACCTGGGCCTTGCCACGCTGATAATAGTAGCCCACAGCTGTTTGCTTTAGCTTGACTGGTTATCAAAAATATGGGGGTCCCTCACATCAATTTTTTTATTATTTCTTTATTAGATTAAACAAGGCATAAAACACCCTTTAGTGGCACATGAAATGCACTAAAGGCTGCAAGTGTACAATATATAATGTACTGCTATAGCAATTAAACACTGCCTATATGCCTGCCCTAATCTAAGCTCTCCCTCCTAGGTGAACTCTCCCTGAACTGCTTTTAGAGGATAGTGTGCCAAGCATCGCACCCCTGGGTCTTATGTAAGACACGATGACTTGATGCAGGCAGCCAATCACAGTAATGCCAGTAGCCAACATGGCTACGACATTACCGTGTATGGCAGGCTATCCTTTCATGTTGATTGGCTGTCTCACAGTCATGAAACATTTGGGGTTGGGACTCGAGCATGGCGCTCAAGAACCCGCAATACTCAATCAAGTAACTAGTGTACCTGAGTACCCCGATGCTCGATCGAGTATCAAGCAGGGAAAGGCATGTGTACCACCCCACGTCAGTGGCTGAGACACTAAATCACCTCCTAATCCACAGCCCAATCTCCAGAGAATCTCTATATAGCACCCAGGGGGTCCAAGTTTCAAGGATCTTCTCTGAGGTATCCGTTTCCTGACCCATTAGCTTCTCCATCCTGAATATCTCATTAAGCTCCGCCACAAGATCAGACCTTGAGGGAGATTTCTACTGGTTCCATAATCTGGGGATCAGCCTTCTTGCAGATGCTAAAAAATGTCTAAGAAGGCCCTCCTTATACCTGGATATAGAAAGTTCACTTAGAGACAAAAGAGCAAGCTCAGGGGAAGGCTGAATCCTCAACCCGGAAACCTTATTGAATAGATCAATCACATCTGCCCAGAATGTACTGATAGGAGGGCAATGCCACCAGATGTGTATATAAGAGCCTCTGTCTCTCTTACATCTCCAGCAGGTGTCAGAAGCCCCAGGGAACATTGCCTTAATGGTCACCGGACATCTATATCATCTGGTTAGGATTTTGTAGCTCCTCTCCTGTGTTAGCGAGCAGATTGAAGAGTGTTTAGTAAATAGCAGGATCTTGGTACACTCCTCCTCAGAAATAGATCTACCCAAGTCCCCCTCCAAGTCCCCCTCCCATTTAGAGAAAAAGGGGGGTGGAGTACTCCTCGCTACCATATTGCCCAAGAACAAGCCATACAACAATGAGACAGTGTGGGTCGGAGGCATATCACCAAAACACAGTTGTTCAAAAGAAGAAAGAGCCCTAAAGATGTTGCTATGTGGTGTTAAGGATTTAATGTAGCTCTTAACTTGCTCATAGAGAAGCCATGCCCCGGATGTGACAGCCGTCCCAGGGAACAGGGCCGAAAGCGGTTTCATGACTAGGTTAAAGATGTAGTCATGGACGATAGGATGATCTTGCTTTCGCTTGTGTAGAATATTGATGCCAAGCATACCTGCCAGGAAGTTGGGATTCTCACATAGTGGTGTGAGTGGGCCAGGTGTGTGGTGAGAAGGACCCTCCCATGTACCTTGTCCTTTTAATTTATTTAATAAAATTTACATTTTATTCCAGCTATTTGCGTTTGCTTTCTTTTTTGGTGTTTCAAAAAACTGACACTGATATTCCCGCTATATGGTGATCATATAGTGGTAGATGCCAGTCCTTAGCACATAAAAGAGGTTACAGTACAGTTATAGATGGTGACTTACAGCTGACATTCTTTCTGATGGAGTTGTTCACTTTTCCCATCTTTTCCACCTGGCCCAGACCAACATGACAACTTCCCCAGCCACGACTTGTCTACAGAGGTTGCAACAAAGACACATATGATTTCTCACATTTCCAGCACCGTCCCATCTATTTCAAACCTGCTCAAACTCCTTATCCTGCTGATACAACAATGCTGAGCCACTGCTGCCATATGTGTCCCTACTACTGCACCTGCTGTGTGGTAAAAAAATGCTCCTCTTTCTGCCTCACATCGTAATGCCACCCCCACACATAGTAATAATGCCTCCTTTCTGCCCTATATATGGTAAGATTGATCCCTAGAAAATATTAATGCCGTGTATAAGTATCCTAGAAAAATGTCCAGTGCTCCTATAACAATAATGGTTCTTAAGTGTTTATGTCGCGAGCGGGGAGGAGGGTGTCAGCACACTACGCTCCCCCCTTCTGCTCGGGTCCGGCGGGTGCTGCTCAGTGGTGGCTCGAGCTGTGGGCCGGATCCCGGGGGTTCTCGAGCGGCACTCCTCGCCCGTGAGTGAAAGGGGGGTTGTTGGGTGTGGGGATAGTTTATTGTCCGTGACGCCACCCACGGTTGTGGTGATTTCACCACCGCTGCTCAATATGGGGATCCCGGGGATGGTGATGCGGAGCAGCCAGGTGTTGCGTTGCCCCTCCGTGGGTAGGGGTTGGTGATCCCGGGGCCCGGTGATGAGATGGGAGACGCAGGGCCTGGTGGGCGCAGGGACGCGGGGGCAGCGCTGTGCCTTGCGGCACTGTGGTACTCACTCAGCCTGAGACGTTGACACAGTTTTACGGTAAACCACACGGCTGGAAAGACGGTTCCCACGGACGGCTGCACTTGCTCTCCCAGTAGGTAACGGTGATGTCCCTCTGACCTGCACCTGATGTTTCTAAGTTGGTAGCGATGGGTCCCCACCGGTAACCCGCTCCCCGGCTTCAAACTGGACCGGAGGAGCTCTACTTTGTCTGCAGACGCTGGCTCCGAGGAACTGGTGCCTTGGCGGTGGCGGTGTTCCTCCTTAATGGTTGGACTGTTGCCTTCAATCGGGGCTTGGTTGTGGGGGGATCGACGTCCCCTTCACTGACGGATTCGGCAAATTATGGCGACTCCTAGCCTTGCCGGGGTCCGAGAGGCCCCTGCCCTGGTGCTGACTGTCCTTTGCACGCTGCTCCAGACCGCCGGGTCACTACCCGTCCGCGGTCCTTCCAGGAACTCTCGAACAGTCACCCCTCTGGACAGTCACCGTCGTTGCTGACCTTGCTGACCCGGTCCTGCACAGAGCTGGACCAACTTCAGGCTTTTCACTCTCTTTCTTTCCTGTCACCACTCTTGCTTTCCTCCTTTACCACTTTACTTCCTTCCACTTCTTGTTTACTCCTCCACTTAGCTCCTCACTCCAGCTCCTCCCTGAGCTTTCTGCCTGGTGTCTCCCGCCTCCAGAGCTGTGAACTCCTCGGTGGGCGGAGCCAACCGCCTGGCCCACCCCCTGGTGTGAATCATCAGCCTCTGGAGGAAGGCAACAAGGATTTTAGGTTAGCTTTGGTGTTCCTAGCTGGGATGTAGGGTGTGTTGGTGCATGACCTGTGACCCCTGGCTTGCCCAGGGCGTCACATTCCCCCTTAGCAAAATGCAGACCGTCCGCGGTTTGCCCGTCCAACACCGGTTTTATTTTTCTGCAAAATATAACATGGTAACGGTAACACATATATACATTTTAATAACTCTTCCCATAACGGGAGGCACATTTCTTAAACGTTGCAAACGGTTTACGGTTACGGTTTCCGCTCTCTCCCACCCAAGCAACCTGGCCCTGATGCTGCCCCTAAATCCCAGGCAGCACCCCTTGACCCACAGTCCAGCACAAATTACCCGAGCGGGATCTGTCCTTCCCCTCCAGAGGGTAGCCACCGGTTCCTTTGGTGGCTGGGCCCCAGCCTGCTCTGCTGAGGGCCCTCCCTCCAACCTGCCTCTCCGGAGGCGGCATTGCGGAAAACGGTAACGGCAAACAACTTATTTACAAGCCACTAACGTTTGTGGTTGCCCTGCAAGTTCACGGGCTTGTCCATGGATAGTTCCCACGCAAAACAACTTTCAAACGGTCCCCACGGGGACAACGGTGCCGGCTCCGGCCGGTTGCAAATCAAGCAGACAATCAGGTGAAGTACTCGGTAATCATCATTTTCTTATCATTTTCAACTTTTTCAAACTTTTAAACAACACAAAGGTGGTCCCAACGGGGACGGTGTAGCGGGCATCCGCTGCCCTACTGGGTACTTTCGTCCTCCTCACCCGGCTTGGGGTGGAAGGACACGGGCACCAGCCCCTCCAGTGCGTAGCAAGCACGGCGTGGAAGGGCCGCTCGATACCCGTTGCCCCCGGTGCGGGGAACATAAGTGGCCTCCATGCCAGGCAGGGCAACGACCCCCTCCTCTTCTTCTGACACAGGCTCAGTGTCAGGCCCGGAGTCGCTATCTTCTGCCCCCGCCGCAGTCACAGCGAGAGGCACACCCGACGGGCCAGGTGCGGTGCAGCACGCGAGTGAGTAGGACGGAGGTAACATAGGAGCCAAGGGCAGACCGGGTCCCTCAGCCGCAGCGGCCGGTCCCTCGGGGACACAGGGGTGTGGGTCACTCTCCAGCTCCTCCATCACGGCCTCCACTCCATACACTCGTGCCACAGCAACTAGCGCCTCCACCTTCGCGGCCCACTGCTCCATCAGCCCGCCGATCTGACTCCGATAGTGACGGCAGATCTCCGCCGCCCGGGCCCTCAGCCATGCCGCTGTTCCAGACACCAGCTCGGTAGTCTCTGCAGAACTAGGTGGGGTGGACATTTCCCGTTAGGGTCGGTGGACCGGGGGGGTCCCAGTGTGTTTGCTGCACCGCCACACTCACATGCGTCCAGCCGCCATCGCGTCCCCCTTAGCTCTTTCCGGCCCCTCCTCTCTCGGGGCGGGGTTTTGGCCTTCGCGCCTCTGCTACTCGAGAAGACGCTCGAGCGGGAACTTTTCGCGCCAAAGATGGCGACTTCTGAAATTTTTCAGCCGGATACCTCCGGCGGTAACAAGGCGCACCTCTACCAAACGGCAGAGCGGTAAGATCCTGTTCGTGACGCCAAGTTATCGTGGGCGGGGAGGAGGGTGTCAGCACACTACGCTCACCCCTTCTGCTCGGGTCCGGCGGCTGCTGCTCAGTGGTGGCTCGAGCTGTGGGCCGGATCCCGGGGGTTCTCGAGTGGCACTCCTCACCCGTGAGTGAAAGGGGGGTTGTTGGGTGTGGGGATAGTTTATTGTCCGTGACGCCACCCACGGTTGTGGTGATTTCACCACCGCTGCTCAATATGGGGATCCCGGGGATGGTGATGCGGAGCAGCCAGGTGTTGCGTTGCCCCTCCGTGGGTAGGGGTTGGTGATCCCGGGGCCCGGTGATGAGATGGGAGACGCAGGGCCTGGTGGGCGCAGGGACGCGGGGGCAGCGCTGTGCCTTGCGGCACTGTGGTACTCACTCAGCCTGAGACGTTGACACAGTTTTACGGTAAACCACACGGCTGGAAAGACGGTTCCCACGGACGGCTGCACTTGCTCTCCCAGTAGGTAACGGTGATGTCCCTCTGACCTGCACCTGATGTTTCTAAGTTGGTAGCGATGGGTCCCCACCGGTAACCCGCTCCCTGGCTTCAAGCTGGACCGGAGGAGCTCTACTTTGCCCGCAGACACTGGCCCTGAGGAACTGGTGCCTTGGCGGTGGCGGTGTTCCTCCTTAATGGTTGGACTGTTGCCTTCAATCGGGGCTTGGTTGTGGGGGGATCGACGTCCCCTTCACTGACGGATTCGGCAAATTATGGCGACTCCTAGCCTTGCCGGGGTCCGAGAGGCCCCTGCCCTAGTGCTGACTGTCCTTTGCACGCTGCTCCAGACCGCCGGGTCACTACCCGTCCGCGGTCCTTCCAGGAACTCCCGAACAGTCACCCCTCTGGACAGTCACCGTCGTTGCTGACCTTGCTGACCCGGTCCTGCACACAGCTGGACCAACTTCAGGCTTTTCACTCTCTTTCTTTCCTGTCACCACTCTTGCTTTCCTCCTTTACCACTTTACTTCCTTCCACTTCTTGTTTACTCCTCCACTTAGCTCCTCATTCCAGCTCCTCCCTGAGCTTTCTGCCTGGTTTCTCCCGCCTCCAGAGCTGTGAACTCCTCGGTGGGTGGAGCCAACCGCCTGGCCCACCCCCTGGTGTGAATCATCAGCCTCTGGAGGAAGGCAACAAGGATTTTAGGTTAGCTTTGGTGTTCCTAGCTGGGATGTAGGGTGTGTTGGTGCATGACCTGTGACCCCTGGCTTGCCCAGGGCGTCACATTTACTTAACACATAATAATGTCTCCTGAGTCCCCGCATGTACAACTCCCCAATACATAGTATGATGCCCTATACCTCCCCCATGCACAATATAATAAGCCCACAGCTTCCCCAAAACAATGGTCCACACATTGTAAAATAACCACCACAGTAATGTACAGTATAATGGTTTAGTTTCCCCCACACTGTATGAAGGCCTCCAAAGTAGTCCCCACAGTCAGGGGCATGCATAGAAATCATGGGGCCCCATAACAGAATTTCTAATTCCCCCCCCCCCGAAAAAAAAAATAATAATAATAAATAAAAATATTCAGTAATTATGTCCCCCATCCTGGCCCCCTGTATTTAATAATGTCTCCAATCCTAGCCCCCTTTATTTAATAATGTCTACCTTCTTGGCCCCCTATATTTAATACTGTCTCCCATCCTGGGGCCCTATGTTCCTCCATCCCAGGCACTTAAACTGCCCCATCCTGGCCTCCTATGTTCCTCCATCCCAGAACCCTAAACTGCCCCATCCTGGGCTCCTATATCCACTACTCTGTCCATTCACACAGGGAGGAACAGAAAGATTCTTCTCACCTCCGCACCGATGATCGGTGAGTATGAAGAAGAGAGAGAGGGGGGAGAGGGAGAGATCGACAGAGAGAGAGATCGACAGAGAGAGAGACCAAGTCCGACAGAGAGAAACAGAGACTGAGAGCGACAGAGAGAGAGAGAGAGACTAAAGCCTGCTTTACACGGTACGACCGATTGTGCGATTTCACAATCGATCGTACCCGCCCCCGTCCTTTTTGCGTCACGGGCAAATCGCTGCCCGTGTCGCACAAAGTTAGTAAACCCCGTCACACATACTTACCTCTCGTGCGACCTCGCTGTGGGCGGCGAACGTCCACTTCCTGGAGTGGGAGGGAGGTTCGGCGTCACAGCGACGTCACACGGGCGCCGGCCAATAGAAGCGGAGGGGCGGAGATGAGCGGGGCGTAAACATCCCGCCCACCTCCTTCCTTCCACATAGAGACGGCGGCGGCCGCGGGAGGCAGGTGAGCTGCTCATCGTTCCCGTGGTGTCACACGGAGCGACGTGTGCTACCACGGAAACGATGGTCAACTAAAGTAAACGATATTATGGAACCTAACGAGCAGTACCCGACTCACGATTTGTGAGCGATACTGCGTCGCTAGGAGGTGTCACACAGGCCGGCATCGCCAGCGATGCCGGATGTGCGTCACAAAAACCGTGACCCCGACGATCTATCGCACGATAGATTGCCTGGTGTAAAGCAGCCTTGAGAGACCTGCGTTTTTGTTGACAAGAATGGATGCAAAATGCAACCAAAATGCAGTGCAAACACACAGCTAAACATTTTGGTTGCGTTTTGACACACCTCATTCATTTCAGTGGGTGGAAAATGCAACCAAAACACAATGAAGAAGTGACATGCTGCTTTTTTTTACACAACGATATTGACAAATATTTGTCAAACAAAACGCTGCCTAAAAGAAAGGAAATTGCGCATGGATATTTTGACTTCTCATAGACTTTGCTGGGGAAGCAAAACACATGCTTTTTGATATTGACACGGTGCAGTTTAAAACGCAACCAAAACGTAAGAAAAAATGCAACGTGCGCACATGGTCTTACTGATCTAGCCACGGGCTTATCTAAAGGGGCTTTACACGCTGCGACATCGCTACCGATATATCGTCGGGGTCACGTCGTTAGTGACGCACATCCGGCGCCGGTAGCGACATCGCAGCGTGTGACACCAAGGGGCGACGATCAACGATCGAAAATCATTTAAAAACGGTGATCGGTGACACATCGCTCCTTTCCTTAATATCGCTGCTGCAGCAGGTACGAGGTTGTTCATCGTTCCTGCAGCATCACACATCGCTATTTGTGACACCGCAGGAACGACGAACATCTCCTTACCTGCGTCCACCAGCAATGCGGAAGAAAGGAGGTGGGCGGGATGTTACGTGCCACTCATCTCCGCCCCTCCGCTTCTATTGGACAGCCGCTTAGTGACGCCGCAGTGACGTCGCTATGACGCTGAACGCATCTCCCCCTTGAGGGAGTGATTGTTCGGTGGTCACAGCGACGTCATTGACAAGATATGTGCATGTGACGCTGCCGTAACGATAATGTTCGCTACAGCAGCGATCACCAAATGTCGCACGTACGACGGGGCGCGTGCTATCGCGCTCGACATCGCTAGCAAACACTAGCGATGTCACAGCGTGTAAAGCCCCCTTAACTGGTCCATCAAGAGTTTCTCATCTCATCAGTACATAAAATCTTTGAAAAATCTGTCTTCAGATAATTCTTGGCTCAATGAATTTCCACAGTGAGAAATTTGCTGCAATAAGGCACGTGAGTGGACATGAACCGGAAAAGGCAGGTGAATTGTCCACACATCCATTCTAATAAACACAGAAGTTTATTCAAAAATCCATGTTAAAGGTGAATCCATAAAACATAGTGAAGCCTTACGCGTTTCTAGTGCCATAGCGCCATTAGTCATAGTGATTGTACACTGAGCCCTCATTACCAAGCTTATTCTTATGCTACATAATGAATAAAATAAGCTTTATCACAAGGAAACCTGAGGTGAATGTCAGTATTGGTGGTGTATGATGAATTTTCCATGTCAGTTCATGTGACTCCGGAATGTCTGACTAAAGGCCTATCATTCACCCAAAACCCCCTACCCCCCTAGGGTTCTTATCTAAAATAAACACCAAGACTGCGTGACATTGGATATAAAGGCCACAGCAGCCCCATTTATTAATAACAAAACACAGGTAATATAACAATACAAATCTTCATTGAAGCACACCCGAAAAGGAAGGGGGGGGTACCTGAAGGTTGACAAAACTGTGTCCTTGCAACATTGGCCCACCTCCTGACCCTCAGTCGCAACACACCGACTCGAGAGCCCTGGCCAGATGTTGCCCACACCATGTCCCGCTGAGACTCAACCCAGCAAGGACCCGTTTCACCAAACATTTGCACCGCTAGAGGTAACCCGCTCCGGCACTGGGTTCCGTCCTTTCCTCTGTGCAAAACCCCCACCTTCAGACACCCCCCTCCTTTCCGCCACTGCGACAAATCACGATCTTCCTCCTCTTCTCCGTCGATGTTGAATCTATCATCAGGGCGGGCGGGCGGGAACGATTCCAGTCACCGTCCAGGTAGGAATGCCCACCCACACCCTTGACCTGACCTATATACGACCCCCCAACAGCCCCACCCCCTGACCAATAGAACTGACCCCTAGTCCTAACTGCCCCTTAGTTACCACCCCCAGATTTCCCACTCAAACTAAACTTTACATTAACCCCTTACTGACCCTATGGCCTGGCATCCCTCCTAGTCATGCTGCCCTCCCTTGAGCCCCTTTGGGGCAGCAGTCCGGGCTACTCTTGACTCCGGAATGTCTGACTAAAGGCCTATCATTCACCCAAAAACCCCTACCCCCCTAGGGTTCTTATCTAAAATAAACAGCAACACTGCGTGACATTGGATATAAAGGCCACAGCAGCCCCATTTATTAATAACAAAACACAGGCAATATAACAATACAAATCTTCATTGAAGAATACCCGAAAAGGAAGGAGGGGGTACCTGAAGGTTGACCAAACTGTTCCTTGCAACATTGGCCCACTGAGACTCAACCCAGCAAGGACCCGTTTCACCAAACATTTGCACCGCTAGAGGTAACCCGCTCCGGCACTGGGTTCCGTCCTCTCCTCTGTGCAAAACCCCCACCTTCAGACACCCCCCTCCTTTCCGCTACCGCGAGTGCGCATGACCCCTTGTACGCGCGAGTCCTCCCACAACACCAAAGCCTTGTCGACCCCTTCCATAAGCCCTAAGGCCCAGATATCATTCCCAATTGAATTTAAATGGACCCCATCCCGCCGCAACAGGTCGGCGGACGCCGATTCCAACTCCGGGTGCCGAACCGAGACACCCCCGACCCGAGAAACAAAACGCCCAATCTCACGATTAACTTTACTACGCGCTCTGTTAACAGCCTCCACCGACCTGGCGCGCCGCCATGCCCGCCGCACTACAATATCAGACCACACGATCACTAGACCCAGGTGGGATGACAGGAGCCACAGGCAGTCGCACTTTATGTCCTGGATCAGGTCTCTGGACACCCGAAGACTCAAGTCATTCCCACCCGCGTGTAGCACTACCACGTCCGGAGGTCTATCCAACTCTGCATGGTGGCGCCAGGTAGGCAAAACTTCACTCCACAGCATACCCCTGACGCCAATCCATCGCACTGTCGCCTTTTCCCTGGGGACCCCCAACTGACGGCCGTTCGGTCTTACTCCCACACGAAACGCACCCCAGTACACATACGAGTGACCGAGCACCCATACTAACAATCGTAATCCTACGAGACAAAAAGTGACAACATGAAGGGGGGGGACACGGGGAAGAAAGGGGTAATGAGGACCAAGCAAATACCGCCCCGCCCCAACCCCCCACCCAACATATTACAACAAGGTTGGCCGCACGTAGGATCTATACCTAGCCGATTCCCAGCATCCAATATTACGGACAGCCTGCGCGCCCAGGCCCCAACGAGCTGCCTGAGTCGCAGCCCCAATCCGAAAGGAATGAGACGCGAACTCAGCCTCGTTGAGACCGCAACACTGCAGGCACCTCCGAAAGATGCAGACAAACTGGTAACTGGACAAGGCTGACCCGTTTTGATGAGACAAAAGGGACCCCGGGCGGGTTCCCTTCACCTCTAAACATGACAAAACCTGTTTGACGGGGCACTCCGCTAGGCCAGGTACACCCCACAGTTCCACCACACCACCTCTACCCAGCTGATCCGTCTTTGACCGTCTCAAGCAACACCGTACCACATCCACACCACATGCCACATCCTCCAACAACAAACCTCCGTGACTCCTCGTGTTCCTACTCACCAGTTCACTAATTCTAAACGCACCAAAGAAGGCCAAAACGAAAGCGGTCCAAACAAACGGCATTCATACTCTAAAAAGCACACACGGGGCAAAACTGACAACAAATTGCCCAGCAGTTCAAAAGACACCGGGCGCCTAAGGTCTCGGCACGCCCTTGCCCTACGGTAGCCCTTCAACGCCTGGTGTACCATGAAATCCTTAGTGACGTCCTTCCAGCCCAGTAACCTAAAAAAGAAAGCCATGCCAGCCAGCCTGCCAGCAACCGCCGACCATGCCATCCAGCCTGCCGACCAACCGCCTTCTTCCTTCGCTCTACCCATCATGAATAAAACTAAATAAACCCTGTCATCTTCATGTACATCACCTCCAACCTCAGCAACCAACTCGAGCCAACGATCCCACACCGCAGTATAACTGCGCCACGTACTGGGTGCCACCGATTGTTTAATCAAATCCCAAGCCGGCTGCAAACCAGGTCCCACAACCAGACGGGCCACACAGTCTCCTGCTGCTCCGCGTCCGGCGCCAGCATTCGAAAACGGTCCCACTGGAAGCAAGATAAAGCATCAGCCACGGAATTCAGAACACCCGGCACATCACAGCACAAACCCACAAATTAAGCTCCAGACACTTCAACACCAAATGCTGCAAAAGATCCACCACCGGAGGGGAATCGGCTGTCAACTTGTTAACACACTGAACAACCCCCAGGTTGTCACACATAAAACGCACCTTTCTGTCTCTCAGATCCTGCCCCCAAACTTCTATGGCCACGACAATAGGGAAAAGTTCCAACAAAGCCAAATTCCTGGTCAAACCGGAAACCCGTCAAGATTCAGGCCACCTGTCGACACACCATCTCCCCCCAAAATATGCCCCAAAGCCACTGGACCCCGCCGCGTCCGTATAAAGGACCAACTCATCATTGGACACCACCTCACGAAGCCACAATGACCGTCCATTATACAATTGCAAAAAACGGGACCATACTCTCAGGTCAGCCTTGTGCTCGACCTTCAAACGTACGAAATGCAGAGGATGCGACACGCCGGTAGTGGCTTGCGCCAAGCGACGGAAAAAAACTCTTCCCATCGGCAAAATCCTACAAGCAAAATTCAACTTCCCCAACAGGGACTGCAAATCCAGTAAACGAATCTTCTTGGCCTCCAAGGCCCTTTGAACACAACGCCTCAAATCCCCCAGCTTGTCCTCCAGCAAGCGGCACTCCATGGCAACTGTATCTAACTCAATTCCCAGAAATTTTAAAACCGTAACCGGACCCTCCATCTTTTCAGGCGCCAACGGAACGCCAAAACGGCGAGCAACCTGCTCCACTGTCCGAAGCAAAAGGGAACACTGTGAAGATCCAGCAGGCCCCATGCACAAAAAGTCATCCAAGTAGTACAACACTGAATCCAAGCCCGCCTCCTCCTTAATTACCCATTCCAAAAAACAACTAAACTTCACAAAATAAGAACATGAAATTGAACAGCCCATAGGCAAACAACAATCTACATAAAACTTGTCCGCCCACCAACACCCGAATAGGTGAAAACTGTCCGGGTGCACCGGTAACAGGTGGAAGGCGGCTTCCACGTCCGTTTTCGCCAAAAGCGAACCACGACCCAACTTCCTTAGCCATTCCACCGCCCTATCAAAACGAACATACGATACTGAAACCAGCTCAGGATCAATACCGTCATTCACCGACCTGCCAGTGGGATATGACAAATGGTGGATAAGCCGAAACTTGTTAGGTTCCTTTTTTGGGGCTAACCCCAACGGGGACACCACCAAGTCAGGCAATGGAGGGGCAACAAAGGGCCCAGCCATCCGTCCTAATTCCCCCTTCTTCCGCAACTTATCTGCAACTATCTCGCCATCTAAGCGAGTCGACTGTAAATTTTTTAAACGAATCTCGCCAGGCTTAACAACTGACGGTATCTTGAAACCAGAACTAAAACCTTCCCTCAACAACTCCGCCGTCACCCGATCCGGGGATCTACTTAGAAATGGCACCATCCGATCTACCCTCACCGGGGTCCTCCCTTTTTGACGAAGACTCTGCGGCCTTCCCTTTTCCCTTCCTGAAGCACTTGATATAACTGTGGGCGCCACCACAGCCCGAACATTCGTGCGTAAATCGGCAGGAGGACCCAAAGCGGCAGTCCTTTTCATTGAACTGCCAGCAAACGCCCTTTTTGGGCTCCAGCGAGGTGCCAAATGATCCCCCGCCGGAACCCCCTGGAAAGGACTGCGACGCCGACTTTGGCACAGCCATCAGCCGCATACAGAGACTGATTTCCTTGTGGTCCCACCGTAAGCTGGGTCTGACCGCTTTCCTCTGGCGAAACTGCTCGTCATATCATAGCCAAGCAGTCCCCCCATAGGTCCTATACGCTTCACAAATAGAATCCAGGTAACAAAAAAGCACCGAACAGTTGTCCGGAGCCTTTTCCCCCACCACGCTGGCCAGTATCACAAACGCCTGCAACCAATTATGGAAAGTGTGAGGAATAAGGCGATAACGCCGCCGCTCTTCCTCATCCTTTTTACTCTCATCCGGTTTAACCCGATCAAGGTTAAACTTCTCCAAAGGAAGTAACGAGAATATCTCAACATATTAGTCCTTCCATATTTTCTCCCTAACCTCCTGCTTCAAATGCGCCCCCAACGGCCCATGAAAGCAGACATACACTTCCCCTCTGGCCTTGTCATCTAAACGAACTACATCTACCAGCAGCAGCTGAGGCAGCGGGAGCCGTCACCACCGGCTCACTAACAACATTTCCACTGGCCGCCGCACCGGCTGCGGTGGCCACAACATCCTGAACCGGCGCACCAGCCTCTCCCTGCCACACCATGCTAGGACCTCCCACAGGGGCAAATAAACCCTAACCAAGTGCAGCAACTCGGACGCCACACTGCCGTCACCCGGCACCACATTCGCACCCGGCCCCTCACTCGAGCCACCAGGCACACTGCCCATACCACCAGAAACCACATTCAAACCCTGCACGCCACTCATACCCCCAGACTCTCCACCAACCGCCAAACCAGACATGCTAGAGATAGGGAAAACCATGGTCTTACCAGGCTGACTCCGAGAGGTCCCCGAAACAGCCGTCACATGTCCTCCGCGACGCGCTCCAGCCAGTTCATCGTCACTAACGCTGTCATCCTCTGCGACGTCGTCCTCGATGATGTCGTCCTCCTCACTGGACCCTGGGCCAGGGAGCCCACCATCCGGCTGGCTCGACCTGTAGCCCGGTCTGCCCGGATAAACGCCTGCATGCGGTGCTGCGCTGTGCCGCGCTCCGGCGACCGATCCTCCTGCGACAATCCTGCTGGAGGCCTGCCGGACGGCAGCCCCGTGTGGTGTGGCTGATCCCGACGCCACCCTGTGGTCATCTGTCCGGATTCTGCGCCGTTCCGATCTGGGCCGTTGCCTCAGCCCCTTTGCTGCCACAGAAGCCCTATGCTCCAGCATAGGCTCCGCCCCCAGCTGCGTTGGAGGGTCCCGTCCCTCTCTCCTGGCTCCTTGGGGTGCCGCAGAGTGCCCAGCTGGTGAGTCGCGGTCATGTGACAGGGCCACCGGCCCACGTGACCGCAGCGCCGCCCCACGTGATCGCGACGCCACCCCACGTGACCGCAACGCCGCTCCACGTGACCGCAATGCCGCCCCACGTGACTGCGCCGGGTCAGTGGAGCAGGACGGGCCAGGGGAGCAGGACAAGTCCGCGGTGAGCGCTGGATCAGGTGAGCGCGCCACGTCACGTGACCGCGCCGGGTCACGCAGCCGCGACGCGCGCGTCACCACTGTGCGCCGTGAACCGGAAGTGGAGGGGAGGCCGGCCACGTCACTCACCGCCCCGCTGCCTTGATGCCCGCGGCCCGACTTCCAGCCCAGGCCTCGCAACGTCCCGACTCCTGAATCCACCGCCGACGCACGTCCTCCACTGGGGCTCCGTCTCTGCCGCCGGCTCCTCGGTGTCATCTCTGGGCTGAGGCGCTCAGGAGGCCGCGTTCTTCGCTGCCGCTTCGGAGGCAGGGGGGTCCCATCTTCAGCGCCGTCGCCGGACCATTGCTGCAGCTGCTCCATCATCCACTGCTGTCCACGCTACTCCACCATCCTCTTCATCTGGGACATGAGGCCCTCCATCTTCAGACGCTCCACAAAACGATTCCGGTCACCATCCAGGTAGGAATGCCCACCCACACCCTTGACCTGACCTATATACGACCCCTCAACAGCCCCACCCTCTGACCAATAGAACTGACCCCTAGTCCTAACTGTGCCTTAGTTACCACCCCCAGATTTCCCGCTCAAACTAAACTTTACATTAACCCCTTACTGACCCTATGGCCTGGCATCCCTCCTAGTCATGCTGCCCTCCCTTGAGCCCCTTTGGGGCAGCAGTCCGGGCTACTCTTTACCAACAATGACTAACATGATCATGATGCCAGCATCCAGATGTCTGTGTTGTTCTTGTGACCACTAGGAGAGAGGTCTAAGTCATACCGCACATACGTTATATTCCGTCCTTCTCTCGCTCTGCAGATTGCTTAAGGCATGTGTATTGAACTTCTAAAATATTTTCCTTTAATGGGATATAATTTAATTTCTTTTAAACAATTCAGTTTTGTGTCTGACGTTGCCAACACGATATACAGATGAAATTAACCCTTTAGTTTCCACAGAACCAATAATAAAGTCTCTAACATGAAACAAATGCCAACAGGGAGTTCAAAGTCCCAAAAAATTAAAGACAGCAGTAACTTCACAGACTCCGTCCCAAACCGTCATGCATTCCTCTACTGCTATTTTTATCTACTTCAAAACCCTGCGGTTTAAATACAGATGAGGAGGGAGAATAGAATCTGTTGTACAATGCTGTTCTCGTCTGTGCTGACTTCACTTTCTCTGGATTGAAAGTAAATGGTTAATTGTAACATATGACAACCCATATACGCTAGTAATGCCAGTTTCATGTGTCTGACATTCAAAGTCTAAAGGGGGCTTTACACATTGCGACATCGGTAACGATATATCGTCGGGGTCATGTCGTTAGTGACGCACATCCGGCGTCCGCTAACGACATCGCAGCGTGTAAAACCTAAGAGCGACGATCAACGATCGAAAAATCGTTTAAAAACGGTGACACGTCGCTCATTTCCTTAATATCATTGCTGCCACGGGTACGATGTTGTTCGTCGTTCCTGCAGCACCACACATCGCTATGTGTAACACCGCAAGAACGATGAACATCTCCTTACCTGCGTCTACCGGCAATGCAAAAGGAAGCAGGTGGGCGGGATGTTACGTCCCGCTCATCCCCGCTCCTCCACTTCTATTGGCTGGCCGCTTAGTGACGCCACAGTGACGTCGCTATGATGCCGAACGCACCTCCCCCTTGAGGGAGGGATTGTTCGGCGGTCAGAGCGATGTCGCTGACAAGGTATGTGCATGTGAAGCTGCCGTAGCGATAATGTTCGCTACGGCAGCAAGCACCAAATGTCGCACGTACGACGGGGGCGGATGCTATCTCGCTCGACATCGCTAGCAAATGCTAGCGATGTCGCAGCGTGTAAAACCCCCTTAAGTACGGACAGAGATGTTGGACCGACCATGGGACTTCAGATCCAAACTCAATAACCTTATATTTGAGGATGTTGAGTTTGGATAAGCAAACCCGGGGCCAGTCTGGATATTGGAATCCATAGTTAAGCCAGCCTTACTCATCAGAAGGCTGTTGGCCAAACAATAGTTTTTATTTATTTATTTGTTTTACTCAATTATAGTGTTAATAATTCCACAGTACTTTACAGATGTGATTTTGACGCCCTGACACTGCAGGTAGTCATACATAGGCCCCCGCATAACACCTTCCCTCACCTAGGTTACACACAGCCAATCAGAAAACCCTAGTCACCTCCCCCAGGGAAAGACAGGCACACCAGTGGGCGGGACCAGATGGAAGGAAACACCCACCTAGGAGTCTGGAGAGCCCGGGGCAGGAAAGGAGTAGTTGGAGAGTTGTAGAGAAGTGGAGAGGAGTGAGGCTGAACTGACAGGGGTCAGGGTCGGAGCCCGGACACATTGGCTAGGTGGCAGACCTAGCTAGCAGGAGACGGGAAGACGGCGCGGCAGATCCGAGGTGGACCGGGACAGGGTTGGAGCCCGCCGGTACCGACACCAGAGACCTGACCGGAAACTGTGCACAGAGTGGGTACTCGGACCCTGAAGCCAGGACCGGAACCAACGGCCTAGCTAATTAACCGATTGAGGGCAGGATTATAGGTCCTGTCCCAACCTAAGTCCCGAAAAGAGACAACCACCCAAAGAGAGGGATAGGGCATACGTCAGAGCCTGTAGATCCCACGGGTCAGCGTCAGCGGGCTTGGCTCCCAACAGTATTTCCAGGAGCGGACTCCCAAGTTCCAGACCGGGAAGTCCACAACACTACAGCAGAGTGCAGAGGGAAGAGAGACGGACCACCAGCCCGGGTGGGGGACCAGTATACACCCGGCCCGGCGGCCGGCCACCATCACCTTGGTTAACCAAATGGACTTGTCTGACTTCTTTAATTGTGAGTAAGCTGAGACTCCCTGGTCTGTCCAGGCGCACCGGTCCCAGCCATCACCGTCCCCTGCACCAAGTCACCGGGTCCCGGGGCCACCATCCCTACCCACGGAGGGGTTAACAACAAGCTGCCATCCCATCGCCCCGGGTGTCCCACAACAGCAGCGGTGGTGCCACATCTCACCACACACCGTGAGTAGCGTCACAGACAGTTTACTACCATCCCCGTACAAGTAAGTCCCCTTTTAGTCGGCGTCACCGCGCGACCCCCGGGTCCGGCAGGATCCCTCGAGCCACACTGTAGATCCGGATCCGAGCAGCGTCGGCTGCTGGCACAGGGGCGGCACATGACCATCACTGTCCTCATTGGGGCTCAAAATCTAAATTCTCTATCAGTATGTATTTGGAGTGTTGGAGGAAATCGGAGAACCAGAAGGAAACCCATGCAAACACAGGTAGGAAACCGGAGTACCTGGAGGAAAACCAAGCAAACACAGGGAGGAAACCGGAGTACCTGGAGGAAAACCAAGCACACACAGGGAAAAAACCGGAGTACCTGGAGGAAAACCACGCAAACACAGGGAGGCAACCAGCGTACCAGAAGGAAACCCACGCAAACACAGGGAAAACATACAAACTCCTTGTAGATCTTTACTTAGTGGGATTTGACCCTAGGGCCAGAGCACCAATCGATTGTCTAACAGCCATCTTGGCCGTCTCCCCCATACACAGGAGTGCTCATTTGGCCGAAAATCTCTACAGGCAACTTATTTCGAGGGGCAACAAAGCGGTTGGCAGTCTAGAATTGAACATGATCAGTTGGCCAGTGCACCCATACACAGTAGAATGTCAGCCGAACCTGTCAATATTGGAACCCAAACTATTGATAAGTACAATGGTAAAGTGAGAAATACTAATATTGCATACAAAAAAAACCACTATTCAGATTATGGACAGGTCTCCCAGGCACTGCACAGATTGAAGCTATGTCGGGAGCAGACGAAAACATCCAAGGTAAGGTATATTCCGCAGCACTTTCAGAGGAAAAAAAAAATCATTGAAAACAATGCTTTTAGTTAGATCATATTAAAATTAATAAAAAAAATAGAAAATAATTCCTGGGAATAAACCTTAACCATTTTGAACAGGCTTGTTCTTAGTCATTCATTATGAAGACCAGGGGCATAACTACCGCGGTCGCAGCGGTCGCCATTGCGACCGGACTCGGGACGTTAGGGGCCTGGCGGCCACCAGGCAGATCAGCAGCCATCTCCTTTCAGTGAGAGAGGAGCTGTGCTGATCTGTCACAGACCACGCAGTCACTATTTGACCCGGTGCCACTGCCGACACCGGGCCTCGTGGCAGCTCCCCCGTCACCGCGCACAGTAATGATGAAGCATAGCGCGGCCGGTGCCGCGCTATGCATCATCATTCTCCCCCTGTGCCTGCGCGGTGACGTCACTCCCGTGCGACTGCTGTGCTGAGTGTACAGAGTGCAGGACGGGAGGACGCCGACCGGAGCACCGGGAGAACGAGGATAGGGGAGAACAAGCAGCGGTGGAAGAGGAAAGCGGTGAGGACAGAGCAGCGGCTGGGGAATGAGGAGAGAGGTGAGGACAGCAGCGGTGGAAGGAAGAGAGTGGGTGAGTACTTTTTTTTTTTTTTATATATATATATATATATATAAATTAGTGAGCACAGGGTGGCCAGAGGCTTGGGAAGGCTGCATTATACATGGAGGCCTGGAAAGGCTGCATTATACATGGAGGCCTGGAGAGTCTGCATTATACATGGAAGAAGGAATAACGCTTGGAACACCATTCTAGAGTCTGAACTGGGTGCAAAAACCTAAAAAAACATCACTATGGGGAGATAAGGTATGCACACCAGTGACTATGTAAGGGGAATACATGAAATAGCAGAAACTGCTGTGTGAATACTGACTTCAAAAATCCAATAGCTATATGTAAGAGTGAAAATGTGAAAAATGGAATCTGCATTACTGCCATGAACATATGAATAAAGAGAAATTTAGCTACTGAATTGATCAATGCAATAGAGCCCCAACACTACGCCAAAGTATTTCTCTACGTTGGGGTCCCTAGCTTGTGTGTGTCCTCTCATGCAGTTAAAAAACTTACCGTGTATGGGAAGCTGAGACCCAGGCTATTTATGCGTATGATATGGATTGGCAATAGGTGTGGTTGGGGAGGGTTCACAAACGAAAAACTACTAACAAGAAGGAATAACACTTGGAACACCATTCTAAGTCTGAACTGGGTGCAAAAACCTAAAAAAAATCACTATGGGGAGATAAGGTATGCACACCAGTGACTAGTAGTTTTTCGTTTGTGAACCCTCCCCAACCACACCTATTGCCAATCCATATCATACGCATAAATAGCCTGGGTCTCAGCTTCCCATACACGGTAAGTTTTTTAACTGCATGAGAGGACACACACAAGCTAGGGACCCCAACGTAGAGAAATACTTTGGCGTAGTGTTGGGGCTCTATTGCATTGATGAATTCAGTAGCTAAATTTCTCTTTATTCATATGTTCATGGCAGTAATGCAGATTCCATTTTTCACATTTTCACTCTTACATATAGCTATTGGATTTTTCAAGTCAGTATTCACACAGCAGTTTCTGCTATTTCATGTATTCCCCTTACATAGTCACTGGTGTGCATACCTTATCTCCCCATAATATTGCATTATACATGGAGGCCTGGGGAGGCTGGCTGCATTATTATACATGGAGGACTGGGGAGGCTGGCTGCATTATTATAGATGGAGGTCTGGAGAGGCTGGCTGCTATATTAGACATGGAGGTCTGGGGGGCTGCATAGTACAAAATGAAGAACACCTTATACATGGAATATAGGGGTGCATTATGCATGGAGGAGTATGGGGCTGCATAATACAATATGACGTTTTATGGGGTTGCGTTATAATACATATAGGACTATGGGAGCTACATTATAATATATGGAGGACTATGGAGCCTACCTTATACATGGACTATAGGGGTGCATTATAAAACATTGGGGACTATGTGGTGCAGTATAATATATGGAGTACTATGGGGTGAATTATAATATATGGAGAACTATGAGAAATTCATTATAATAATTGGAGGGCTATGAGGGCTACTTTATACATGGAGGACTATAGGGCTGCATTATAATATATGGAGGACTATGTGGTGCAGTGTAATATATGGAGAACTATGGGGTGAATTATAATATATGGAGAACTATGAGAAATTCATGATAATAATTGACGGGCTACTTTATACATGGAGAATTATGGGGGTGCATTATAATATATGGAGGACTATGAGGTGCAGTATTATATATTGAGTACTATGGGGTGAATTATAATGCATGGAGAACTATGGGAAATGCATTATAATACATAGAGGACTATGGAAGTGTATTCTAATATATGAATGGTTATGTGGGACCCTTGATACTATTTGGAAGGCAATGTTGGGGCCATTACTGTATACTGTAAGGGGTACTTTGCACGCTGCGACATCGCAGGCCGATGCTGCGATGCCGAGCGCGATAGTGCCCGCCCCCGTCGCAGCAGCGATATCCTTGTGATAGCTGCCGTAGCGAACATGATCGCTACGGCAGCTTCACCTGGACTCACCTGTCCTGCGACCGTCGCTCTGGCCGGCGACCCGCCTCCTTGTTAAGGGGGCGGGTCGTGCGGCGTCACTGCGACGTCACACGGCAGGCGGCCAATAGGAGCGGAGGGGCGGAGATGAGCAGGATGTAAACATCCCGCCCACCTCCTTCCTTCCGCATATCCTACGGAAGCCGCAGTGACGCCGGTAGGACATGTTCCTCGCTCCTGCGGCTTCACACACAGTGATGTGTGCTGCCACAGGAGCGAGGAACAACATCGGACTGTCGCGTCAGCGTAATCATGGATTACGCCGACGCTGCACCGATGATACGATTACGACGCTTTTGCGCTCGTTAATCGTATCATCGAGCCTTTACACACTACGATGTCGCATGCAATGCCGGAAGTGCGTCATTTTCAATTTGACCCCACCGACATCGCACCTGCGATGTCGTAGTGTGCAAAGCCCGCCTAAGGGGGGACAAAGATACAATCAGGCAATGGGAACGTTTTGTGTGGAGGGAAAAATGCTCTTTCCCTCAGCACCCAGCTTTCCCATGCTCTGCTATACATCTTCTCTCAGCACCTAGCTTTCCCATGCTCTGATATGGGAAAGCTGGGTCCTGAGGGAAATATGTATAGCAGAGCATGGGGAAGCTGGGTGCCGAGGACAAGATGGATATCAGAACATAGGAAAGCTAGGTGCTGATAGAGGGATTATTTCAGATCATGAGAAATCTGGGTGCTGTGGGTAAGAGCCAAGTGTCGGCATCATTATCCTGTACCCCGAGTGTCAGTGTAATTATCCCGTCCCCCAAGTGTCGGTGTATGTGGAGGGGGGGCCCAGGTCTGAACTTTGCACCGGGGCCCATCAAACTCTAGTTACGCCACTGATGAAAACTATTGTTTTTAATTAATTTATCCTCTGGACGTGCTGTTAAACATACTTTACCTTGGATATTATTGCAGACAGTATTAAGATTGAATGACAACAGTACTCAACTAAAAAAATATAATTAGATGTCAATGTCAAGGGATAAGAATACTTACTGAACAATAACAGGGTCCTAGGGGAAGGCACAGCTACAAGAGTGCACTGTTATAGTCCTCAATATTGTATAATGCCCCCTTTAAAGTCCGCCATATAGTATAATGCACACCATAGACCTCTGTATAGTATGATGTACCTCTATAGTCTTCCATATAGTTTAATGCACTCCCCATAGTCCTCAATATTGTATAATGCACCCCTCAAAGTCTTCCATATAATATAATGCGCTCCTCACAGTCCTCCATGTAGTATAATACACCTCATAGTGCTCCATATAGTATAGTGCACCCCATAGTCCTCTATATAGCATAATACATCACCCCATAGTTCTCCATATAGTACAATGCACCCCATAGACCTCCATATATTATGATGTACCCCCATAGTCTTTCATATAGTATAATGCACTCCCCATAGTCCTCCATATAGTATAATGTCCTCCCCAGGTCTCCATATAGTAGAATGCACCCCATAGTCCTCCATATAGTATTATGCATTCCCCATAGTCTTCCATATAGTATAATGCACCCTGTAGACCTTCATATAGTATAATGTATTCCCCATAGTCCTCCATATTGTAGAATGCACCCCGTAGACCTCCATATAGTATGATGTCCCCTCATAGTCTTCCATATAGTATAATGCACCCCCCATAGTCTTTCATATAGTAAAATGCACCCAATTGTCCTCCATAATGCACTCACCATAGTCTGCCATATATTATAATGCACCTCATAGTCCTTTGTATAGTATAATGTACCTTATAGTCCTCAATATTGTATAATGCACCCCTTAAAGTCTGCCATATGGTATAATGTAGCCTATAGACCTCTGTATATTATGATGTACCTCTATATTCTTCCACATAGTATAATGCACTCCCCATAGTCCTCCATATGGTATAATGCACTCCTCATAGTTCTACATATAATATAACACACTCCCCATAGACATCCATATAGTATCATGTACCCTTCATAGTCTTCCATATAATATAATGCACCCCCCATAGTCCTCCATATACTATAATGCAATCCGAATAGTTATCCATATAATATAATCTACCCCATATAGTATAATGCACCTGTGGCGCCCCAGGATCTGGTTGCCACAACAGTGTTGCCCCCTCAAAAGGGTTAATACTGAGCCTGGAAGTAATTGGTGAAATCATTGGCCAGTAGGTACCAACATCCAATGCAGTTTCTCCCTCAGGCCAGCAGAGGGAGCTCTGAACCTGGAGTTCCAGGGAGCATTCCTCAAGCCTGACCTGAGGGAGGAATTAGTGTGCAGTCTGTTAGGGAAGTTGGAGAGTGAAGACGCAGAGTAGTGCTGTCCTGTGGACTAGGGCCTGGAGCTGTAATAGCTTGGTCCAGTAAAGCAGGATTGGCAGAGAGGCACAGAAGAGAATTAGACATCGGAGTCTGTGGTTGCCAGGGTGTGAAACCCTTCCCTGGTAGCCGAATCCGAAGGGCAGGAGAGCTGAAAGCCCCTGGCCCATAAGCAACCTGAAGGTACAGCTGCATCACCAGGGCCCGGTGTGGACTCCAGCAGAGAAGCACCAGAGAGGGCCTGCGCAGCCTACCACACAAGGAGAGGGACGTACCACCGGTCCCAGCAGCAAGAGGGCCATTGCTAACTCAGAGTGCAGGGTCCTATGAAAGCAAAGGAAGAACAGGAAGTAGGCCTCATACTCAGCTGGCCAAAAAGAGCACCCCAGTTACTTCCAGGCTGGTCGGAGCCTTCTACCACCTGTAACGGTCTCCCAGGACTAACCGTTTATCCAGTAAAAGAGGAGAAGGTAAAGAGACTGTTGTTTGTGTCCGGTCCTTTCACCGCCCTGTCGGCCCTGCACTACACCACAACTACATCGACACTTACAAGCACCAACAGTTGCCCCGGGGCACCGCTCCACCTGTGGGGAGCAGGACCATCTAAGCTGCCATTGCACCAGCCCCGGAGGCCCCATACAGCAGCGGCGGCTTAATAGCCGCAAACCACAGGTGGCGTCACGAATATTATAAACTTTAAGCACCCCCACTGAAGCCATATTAATTGACTCCCGCCAGGGTCACGGAGTCGGGCCCCGCCACCACTGACGACCCCCGGCCCGGCACCGGGTGTCCCATTGCCCTGGGGTGGGCGAGTCAACTTTGGCGTCACGAACAGGATAACGTGCCCGGCCCCCACCGGGTACTGTGCGCCTGGAAAGACTGTGTGTTTTACTGTTGAAAATTGCCGCCGCCATTAGCACTGCTGAGCGCAGGAAGAAAGGGGGCGTGCCCGAAAAAGAGCGCGAAGGGAGCGCGCCAGCAGAGCGGAGAGCCACTAACCCCGCGCGACTCTGAAGAGATTTTGAAAAGAGAGCGGAGCCTGGTAAGGTCCACTAAGGGGGGGAGGAAGATGTCCGATTCAGAGGGAGAACAGGTGGCTGTGATAGCTCAAGACGCAGCAGCACCGGCCAATGTGATCCCAGTCGCAATCGCCTCAGCCCCGCTGCAGCGCCTATAATGCCGCTCACCATGCCATACCTTCCGGGAGCGGACTGGCTACCGCAGTACTCCGGGGAGTCACATACCCTGAGCGACTTCAGAGAAAGGCTGCACAGCTTGCTTAAAGTGTACCCTCTGACTGAGAGCCAGAAAGTGGGCATAATAATAGGACAGTTAGCTGGCGCAGCCCAGCGTGAAGTAAAGTCCTGGCCTGACACTGATAAAGGGACAGTCACCCAGATACTGGCCAAGTTAAAGAGTACTTTTGACACCCGCACCGCAGCAGAAATAAAAATGAGATTCTTTGGGTGCAAACAACGGGCCACAGACAGCATACGACTTTGCCTTAAACCTGCAAGACGCCCTGAGAGTAATTAAACAGGTGGACCCAGATAGCGTATGTGAGGAAGACAAACTCCTAACTGAGAAGTTCATAGAAGGGCTCCTGTCAGACGCCCACAGGACACAGCTGGGTATCATGGTCCTGCAGAACCCTGCTCTGGACTTTGCAAAGTTTAAGGACCAGGCCATCCGGGTACTGAGAGAATCTACACCAAATGACCCAGTACCCCTCTGGCCACTTGCTATCACGTACCCGGAGGTAGTGCCTGCAACCCGAGCCACTGCAGTGGCCGAGGCGCAGTCCCTGGATAAAGATCCCGCTGCCGAGCTCAGACAACAGGTCCAGGAGCTGACCAGGACTGTGGCTGCCCTTGCAAAGTCCGTGCAGTCTCTACAAGTGACCACACCGCCGGCGAGAATCGAGTTGGCCTCCAGTCCAGATGACGTCCCATGGATGCGACAAAGGAGGATTCCGCCGACCAGAGGAAAAGACACAGACCGGTACGACCCAGCTGGACAACCGATCTGCCGCCGCTGCAGCCAGGCGGGCCACTTAGCAAGGCACTGTCCTTTAAACGGGCCGAACCTGGGGCCAGGAGCCAACCCCCAGGTGTAAGAAAGCCCGGCTCAACTCCCTGTCGCAGCAAGTATGTGGGAGGACGACCGGTCCTTCCTATTGTGCTGGATGGGATCCCTTTGACTGCCCTCCTGGATACGGGGTCCCAGGTAACAACCATCCCTTATAAACACTGTACAAAAGATATTGGGCTGATTCAGACATTGACCATGGCCCAGATGATGATTTAACAATTGTGGCCAGTAATGGTCAGCCCTTGCCTCAAATTGGGTATAAAGAAGTAACCATTAAAGTGCGTCGGGTAGAATTGCCATGTCAGGGGATGATAATTGTAGATATTGATCGCAAAGAATCTAACCCACTGCTAACCATTGGGACAAATGTGATGGAAAATTGTCTTGCCGAAGTGATAATTTTGTTGCAGCAGGCGGCTGAAACTTCCAGCTCCGGGCAGCAGCATGCCCTACAGAGCGAGATCAGAGCCCTGATGAGGAGACAGCAGGTAGAGCTGGCCGGAGGAGAAATTGGCAGTGTGAGGGTAAGTGACCCCTTCCCCATTGCAATACCCCCAAAAAGTGAGATGTTGATATGGTGTCGGGCAGAAATAGGCATTAAGGGTCAAGATTACCAGGCCCTGGTGGAACCTGTGTATTCAGACAGTAGGCCTGGAGTCCTGATAGCCAGAGGGGTAGCAGACGTCCGCAAGGGAAGAGTGCCCGTCCGCGTCCTGAATTGTGGGGAGGAGGAGGCTAAATTGCCCCGGTACGCCACTGTAGCAAAACTGTACACTGTCAGTAACAATACCATCAAAGCAGTGGAACCCTTGATCCCGTCCGACCAGGCGGAAGACAATGGCTCCAAGGGACAGCCCCCTCCAAGGTATAGAACATAGAAAATAGAATACCTAACAGAGTGTATATAGTTATTTAAAATGTCTCATATAAAATGCTTTTTATTTTAGGTTAATTAAGTAAATGGATAATTGGGCCACTGGACTATGGGTGGCCAACACTTTAATTGTACATAGCACCAGTGTGCTCTTCACCTCTGAAGAAAAACCCGTCCGGCGTGCATAGAGTGGGGTCATCAATGCTCTGACGCACGCCCAGAGCCTACGTTGGGGGTTTTATCGCGGCGGGTCCCCCATGGAGCAGTGTAATGGACACCCGGCAGGGAGACACACTAGATTCTTATAGTTGTTATTTAAGTTTGTAACGTTTAAGAAAATGTGCCTCCCACCATGGGATGAAATGTTCAAATATTCTTGTTTTTGTTTCCTCAGTCTGGGAGTACTGGTTTTAACTAAGGGGGAGTGTGGCGCACCAGGATCTGGTTGCCACAACAGTGTTGCCCCCCCAAAAGGGTTAATAATGAGCCTGAAGGTAATTGGGGAAATCATTGGCCAGTAGGTACCAATATCCAACGCAGTTTCTCCCTCAGGCCAGCAGAGGGAGTTCTGAACCTGGAGTTCCAGGGAGCATTCCTCAAGCCTGACCTGAGGGAGGAGTTAGTGTGCAGTCTGTTAGGGAAGTTGGAGAGTGAAGACGCAGAGTAGTGCTGTCCTGTGGACTGGGGCCTGGAGCTGGAATAGCTTGGCCCAGTAAAGCAGGATTGGCAGAGAGGCACAGAAGAGAATTAGACATCGGAGTCTGTGGTTGCCAGGGTGTGAAACCCTTCCCTGGTAGCCAAATCCGAAGGGCAGGAGAGCTGCAAGCCCCTGGCCCATAAGCAACCTGAAGGTACAGCTGCATCACCAGGGCCCGGTGTGGACTCCAGCAGAGAAGCACCAGAGAGGGCCTGCGCAGCCTACCACACAGGGAGAGGGACGTACCACCGGTCCCAGCAGCAAGAGGGCCATTGCTAACTCAGAGTGCAGGGTCCTATGAAAGCAAAGGAAGAACAGGGAGTAGGCCTCATAGTCAGCTGGCCAAAAAGAGCACCCCAGTTACTTCCAGGCCGGCAGGAGCCTTCTACCACCTGTAACGGTCTCCCAGGACTAACCGTTTATCCAGTAAAAGAGGAGAAGGTAAAGAGACTGTTGTTTGTGTCCGGTCCTTTCACCGCCCTGTCGGCCCTGCACTACACCACAACTACATCGACACTTACAAGCACCAACAGTCGCCCCGAGGCACCGCTCCACCTGTGGGGAGCAGGACCATCCAAGCTGCCATTCCACGAGCCCCGGAGGCCCCATACAGCAGCGGCGGCTTAATAGCTGCAAACCACAGGTGGCGTCACGAATATTATAAACTTTAAGCACCCCCACTGAAGCCATATTAATTGACTCCCACCAGGGTCATGGAGTCGGTCCCCGCCACCACTGACGACCCCCGGACTAGTCCGGCCCGGCACCGGGTGTCCCATAGCCCTGGGGTGGGCGAGTCACACCCCATATTCCTCCATATAGTATAATGCACCCAATAGTCCTCTATATAGTACTATGGCCAACATAATGTACTCACTTATTTAAAAAAATAAATATTCACAGCTCCCCATTATGAAGCTGTGAGTTCATTGCTTGGCACAGCAAGACACAAGTGATGTCCTTGTGCTCGCTGCGCTGAGGTGTCAGATTTTATACACAGTGGAAGAATGATGGCGGAGGGAGCGCATTGCTCCCTCTTTCATCATTACTTTCATCCAGGATGCCAATACAGTTGAATATGCAATGATAGGCGCTGGCACTGGGCTGGGCCTTCTCGACTCACTGGCCCCATAACAGCCAAGTGCTCTGCCACCATTGCCGGTATGCCACTGCCTCTGACTTAGACTGTGAATATGTGACGCCCTGACAAAACCAGGGTGTCACAGAAGACTGCACCCCCACTTCCAGGTGCAGGATTCCCTCCTCCTTGGCCCTCCATCACAAACCCCCACATCCAGGTACACAACATCAGCCAGCAAAGCCTAGTAACCCCCCCTGACATTAGGGACACACCAGTGGGTGAGGCCAAGCGGATGGTGAAGCCCACCTAAGGGTTCTGAGGTGTCCTGGGAGGAAACAAGACAGTGAGAGAGTGGAGTTGAACAGGGAGAGTTCTGAGGAGAGAGAGGAAGTGAGAGAAGTGTGAAGTGACAGGGTAGTCAGGGGTTGGAGCCCCTGCACTACCGGACTATTCACTAGGTGGCAGTCGGCAGACAGGGCCATAGGCAACGGAGATCAGGTCGCGGGAGACCTTAAGTGGACCGGGGCAGGATTGGAGCCCACTGGTATCGAGAGCAGGAATCCGGTCCGGAGGCCGTGCACGACAGGGTACCTGGACCCTAGAGCAAGGACAGCTTCAAGCACCTTACTAATTGACCAGCCGTAGGCAAGATTTCAGGTCTTGTCCCACAGGAGGCCCAGACAGAGCAAGACGGAAGCCCAACGAGGGGGCTAGGGCTCCACAATTGCCTGCTAAGATCCCACGGGTCAGTTCTCGCAGGCCACAGCTCCCGACACACAGTATCACCGGGAGTGGACTTCCCCGTTTCATGTGGAGTAGTCAACAACAAGGACACAACACTAAGTGCAGGAGGAAGGGACCCCTGTTTGCTGTACCAGGGTTTGGGATCCGAACATACCCGCCGGAGGTCACTGGCAATTTGGTTTACCCTTTGGACTCTGTGTGAATTATTAAGAACTGTGAGTACACCCACACCATCCAGTCCAACCTTGCAGATTGCGCTCCGCAACACCATCCCACCTGTATTGGGGCCCCGGGACTACAACCCCCCTACCCGTGGAGGGGATAACATCCAGCTGCCCCACTCCATCAGCCCTGGGCATCACCTCCAGTGGCAGCGGCGGTGTCACCAACAATCACCGCACACCACGGGTGGCGTCACTGACAAAACCTTTCCTATATAACAATTCCCCTTTTCACTTGCGGGCAACAGACGGGTACTCAGGCCCGGGTCCGGCTTCCCCTCGAGCCACCGCCATGACCCCGGATCCGAGCGTCTCGAGCAGCCCCCCTGCTGTGGTCTGTCCCCTGCTCGCAACAAATATGCCTGTGATATCTTAGGTGCAAAGTCCTGAATTAGTCAGTGATTTGTGTCAATAAGGCTGGATTTCTTTTCAATATATTGCAGTTAATATGGTTTGCAAAACATACAATAAACATTATAGCTTCAATTCTGCATTTTCCGTATTACAAATGCATCACATGAAATTCTCAGATTTGGCCCAAACACTGTAGTGTGTCTGAAAATACATGTGGCAATAAGAGTCCCCGTTCCATTTGGCAGCTAAGAATTGTCTGTGAGCCGAGAACCATGGCTAGGAGTACTGTGGGTGAGTAACAGTCTAGATATGGCCATGTGGTGACTTTCAGACTCATGAGTATCTACATTTCAAAGCCAGTTCAGGAAATTGTTATTATTTCAACTACAGAGACACATGAAGAACGGAGGAGAAATTCCCTTGGGAGAAAGAAACAGGGAAGTCATTTTAATGGCTCGTATTGTGCTGAGCACACTGAAAAGCAATTACAGTGGCTGGATTCTGCTCACAGGCCTGCTGTCTGCATCAGAGCGGCGGACAAAGCCTGGCAAGAGTACTTAGCGATATTATTACTCTTATAAAGCATACTGCTCGCATTAAGAAAGAGACTATAGGAACGTGGCCACGGCTCCAACCTCGCTGATGCCAAGTTTAGTCGTAATGGTGGATCGGCACAGGCGATTACGTCTTTAGTGCTTTTTTGTTTTCTGCATACCTGTCCTGTGGACACATGCCAAACCGTTTACTATTATGGGAGCACGGTTCATTTATACTGGCATGCTACGCCTTTAAACCCTTATACCTATTTTGGCCATTAATAGTAAACCTTCCATTTCAGCTATTCCTATTCTCAGTTTATTGCTGACTTCTCCAGCACAGAGGGATTTCAGAAATGCCAGATATTTGGAATATTTATATCTGTGTCTAACAAGACTACATTTATCTACAGTATATATTATGCTGCCTGTGTAGCTTGTGGCATTGCACAGCTCCTTATTTTGACACTGAGCAGGCTGTGTTGACCGGTCGCTACTCTGTAATTTTCCTGGATAAAATAAGGACATTACTTTGAAATCTTAGCCCCCTCCTACTGCAGGTTGTCATTGAATCGTGTCCTAGGCCACAAATTCTAGCAATTTGCTTCGGCGCAGATTAAAGTCTGACTGTTTTATAAAATGAAGGGTTTGGATGTTTGGGCGTCACATCGAGACCTAAGTAAATGAAGGGCTTTCTTTAGACTGAGCGTTCTCTGTAGTGAAGTTTGTATAAAAGTAAGACAAGAAAAGAAGCTGTAGTTTATGAGTAAACAGGTGCACAAAGCAGGAGTTCTTACATTGTGGTTTCTTTTCACCAGTTACAAATCGTGTTTTACTATAAAAGGTAAAATAAAAAAAGCTACAAAAAATAAATAAGGGCAGAAAAGAAACACTTTTAGAATTCTAACATGCAGGCAGAAACTGACACCACTCTTTTTTTCAGAGCTAAAAAGAGCAGATATGGCAGCACATTGAATCAATGGTTAACAGCACTGCAGCGCTGAGGTCCTGGGTAACCATCCCACCAAAGACAACATCTGCAAGGAGTTTATGTGTACTCCCCATGTTTGCGTGGGTTTCCTCCCACACTCCAAAGACATACTGATAGGGAAATTAGATTGTGAGTCCCAATCGGGACAGTGATGATGGTGTCTGTACGTACTAAAGTGTCTTCTGCTTTGAAAATGATGAGAGTACACCACTGTTTGAAAGACACTTTATGCATATACCCTGAAAAGTACTTAACACTAGAACTACTGAGGTAGTCATTTTGACTACTTTGCACCATGTATTTCTATATAGGTGTCACGAGTCCAGTAGTTCTAGTGTTAAAGGCGTATTCCCATCTCCAAGATCCTATCCCCAATATGTATTAGGTGTAATATTAATAATCTTAGTTAGTTGCTCGTGGTCATAACCATGGATACTGTGAGCAAAATACGCTTCTTCTATGCATTTTGAACTCCAAATTAAGAAGATTTGTTTTACGAGCACTCGGGAAATCAATACAGCACACACGCTTAGTATGGTGTACTCAAAGAATTCTCCTTTATTTGTACATATGACCAGTTTATATAAGGTCACAGACAAAGGCCTTGTCACTCTGAACTACACACTGTGAACAGAAATGTGAGACTTCCCTGCCCATCAGTGTTAGCTGAACCCCATGATATCATTAGTTTTAAGACAAGATGAACACAATGAGAACAAAATGGATTCTGTTCTCTCACAATACCTAAGCTGCAATGGCGTGCACATGAGGTAAGTGACATGGCTATATCATGAGAACTATACTATATTTCTAATTGGAGATGTTTGCTAAGGCTGGTTTCACATCAGGGTTCTTTTGTGTGTAGTTAAAGAACCGCAAGCCGCATTTGACCGGATCCTGTGCATTCCAAGTGCACTGCATGCAACCGCAAGTCACCGGATGTTATTTTACCTGATCCTTCTACTTCTACTTTTTATGGCTGCTGCGATGAATGTAGCGGGACACAAAATTTAATCGGCTGGCACTAGAGTCAGCTGATCGGGAGTCAGCTGAACTCCTGATCTCCCAGCCCACACACATGCTGTGATAGATGCAGGTTAACAGCAGTCACTGCCTGCTGCCGATCACGTGTTACCGTGTGCGGGCTGTATGGTCAGGAGTTCAGGGCAGCTGACACCAGTGTCGGATGATTACTTGTTCTTTGTCCCGCTGCATCCATCTCAGAGTGTGCGGGTTGGAGTTCAACTGAGTTCAGATGCTCCACATAGGGATTATTAAGACCAGAGGTCTGAAACACGCAACCAAGCATGTGGCCCCTTGAGCTTCTTCTAGCAGGCTGCAGGCACGTGGACGATCAGTGCCGCGGGCCACAGTAGTCAGTCAGCGCTTTATTTCATTTGAATGAACTGCTGGCGCCACACAGAGCTCTCTGCAGCTATACCTAAGCCAGTTGCCTGCTAATCACAGACCAGCAGCTGACATAGTGATATGATGTCAGGTGCTGGACTCACACTACTACAGCACGGTGACATTACTAGAGGGAGACCAGGATGGGCACAAAACTACAGGATGGGGACATTACTACAAGGAGACCAGGATGGGAACAAAACTACAGGATGGGGACATTACTACAAGAAGACCAGGATCGGCACAATACTACAGGATGGGACATTATTACAAGGAGACCAGGATGGGCACAATACTACAGGATGGGGATATTACTACAAGGAGACCAGGATGGGGCACAATACTACAGGATGGGACATTACTACAAGGAGACCAGGATGGGCACAATACTACAGGATGGGGACATTACTACAAGGAGACCAGGATGAACACAATACTACAGGATGGGGACAAGGGTGGGCACATTACTACAGGATGGGGACAAGAATTAAATACAAAAATTCAAAAAGGCGCATAATCAAATAAAGCTGTGTGTGAACAATCTCAAACACAGCTACATCTAAGACCACTCCATGAAAATTGTAAACCCGGAGGATAAGGAGTTATAAGGTCAATAAAAAATACAAACTTTTTTGGAACAATAGCATAAAAAGTCCCAAAGAACTGACCAAGGCAATTACAAACAATACATATAGAATACAATGCATGGGAAAATGTAATGGGCACAACCACCCAGGCAACACACTACGAGGAGGACAAAAGCACTTAAAAAGTCTGAATTCCTTGTAAACAATAATATCCTTATAATGGGAATAGGGACTAGATAGATGGAAAAGTCCAGGGATTTCAGGATGTATAATACATACCAAAAATGTGCTGAGTGCTATAAAGTGCAAGTAGTTTGTCTCAGAAGTGGACCCAAGGGTGCCAAAGAATTCTCCAGTGAATAGACCTCAACTTATGTTTCGCGTGTTCAGGTCATCACTTAATCATGAGGGAAGGTGTAGGATGTATCTGCCAGAACCTTTAAATGGTCATCAATGCAGTTACATGACTCCTATATCAGCCAAAGCTAGCTGTTCTACACAGCGGTCTGGGCACTTATATATAGCATGTTAGAATTCTGTTTATAAGAGCCCACTGGTGGTGGCCTCAGCTTATATGCCGAAAAAACGGTGACAGGTTCCCTTTAAGAGACGCTGAAAGGAAGGCAGGGAGGGTCATGGGGCTGGGAGCATGTGCACATTAGCTGCATTGTATTTCAATGCACCAGAGGAAAGATGATATAAGTCTGCAACAATCATACTGTCCTTCAATGACATTAGTAAGGTAAATCATTGGCACAAAATATATTATAAATAAATATATGCATAATTTCATTTTCAATTCATAATACAAAGATATATAAATGCAATATTTCTCTTAACGTCCATTGGCATAAATCCACTTCAGGAATCCCACCAGAGATCCAATGTTCATTCTTTACATTTTCTATAAGGAGAAGGCAGTGATGCATAACAGGGCTTCATATAAACTATAGAGAATAGTACAAATATTTTCCTCAAAGAGATCCCAAAGTCACTGGCAGATTCAAAATTGTTTTTTGCATAAAAAATATAGAAATACAGACATAAAACTTATCTAAAAATGACAAAAAAATGAAAATTAAAAATGGAGAAAGGATTTTTTTGAGGGCGGTGCGCTGATATCTCAAAGGAAAGAGGCGAAGCTGAGGCTCTCATTTCGGCCATTGGAACTCATAGTTCCCAAAGTCACTATCTACCTCGCCTCTTTCTGGGCAAGCATCTTTTTGATGTTACCTCCTCTAACACCACCATGTACAATCTCTATTCCTCTTATCTGTAGAGATCCTGCACTACAATCATGACACTGTTTAAAGTACTTAGATAGTGTTTTTAAGGAGGCAATATTCATCACTATCCTACCTGCGCCAATATCTCTCACATGTTCTCGTACTCTCATGCGGAGCTACCGTGATGTTAGACCAACATAGGTTTTAGAACAACTACAAGTGGCGTAATAAATGACATTGAAGCTACCACATGGGATGTATTCATTGATGTCGAATCGACGTGAACCATCCACCGATTCAAAAGTTGAACAGCAAGAGACATTGGCGGAAGCAATGCAATGTCCGCAAGGAAAAGAGCCTTTTAAAGGATGATTATAGCCAAAAGACCCACAGATTTTGGAGCATAATGGTTATGAACGAGGTAATCCTTCACATTTTTGGCTCACCTAGCCATCACCATTGGTCTATCACAAGATTTTAGACTGGGTACAATTTGTAAAATGGGCCAATATTTTTGCATACTAGAACTCATAGTTTCCCATGCTGAATTGTAAGTAGAGATAAACCTAATGACATTATTATCTTTTTTAGGACAGTGTCTAGCATCCTGTAACAGTTGGTCCCGAGGTGTCTTTCTGGCCCTGTTGTAACCCCTCGTAACACATCTCCGACTGTAACCATACTGTAAAAATCTATCACGTAGATCAGCGGCCTGTTTTTCAAAGACGGCGTCCATGGAGCAGATCCGCCTCGCCCTGAGGAATTCACCGACCGGGATGGCTTTAATAGTAGAACTATTGTGAGCAAAGGAGGCATGTAAAAAGGTGTTCACCGAGGTCTCCTTCTCGTACATGTCAGTCTGTAAGACACCTCTCTCATCCACCTCCATACTGATGTCCAAACAATCCATTTTAACATTACTGAGTTTGTAGGTAAGCTTAATGTTCAATGTATTGTTGTTCAAAAAAGCCATGAACAATCTGAGCTGCTCCGCCGTGCCCTGCCAAAATATAAACATGTGACACCCTGGCAAAACCAGGAAGTCACACATAGGCCCCCGCATAACACCTTCCCTCACCTAGGTCGCACACAGCCGACCTGAAACCCTAGTCAACCCCCCTCAGGGCAAGACAGGCACACCAGTGGGCGTGACCAGGCAGTTAGGGAACGCCCACCTAGGAGTCTAGAAAGCCCGGGGCGGGAAAACAGGCAGTCTAAAGCTGATGAAGTTGTAGTTAAAATGGAGAGGAGTGTGGGCTGGAACTAGGTGTAGCTCCAGCCAATGAGAAGTCACCTTTTTTGCCAATGATCTATTGTGATCTTCCATGATTCTGGATCATAACAGTCTGGCAAACTAGCAGTGGAGGAGCATGTGCCCGGAACAGCCGATTGGGTGGAAGCCCAGACCGAGCGCATGTGCCGCAGGATCCAGGCTCAGGCTAGCTTCTTGCTGAAGCGATAGACAGCCGAGATGGCGGAGCTGGCTGCAGCCGTTCGGGCCCGTGAAGTGGAGACGACCTCGAAGGAGCGAGTGAGCGACCCATTCCCCTATGTCCCACCGGGACCGGCCCACCAGGCTGAGGGGCCCGGTCTGCCCCCGTCCACCAAGCCGCTTCCTTCACTGCCCATACCTGCAGCTGACACCCCGCTCGGTCCGCTGCCACAAGCCACGGTTGCGGTACCCGTTCCATCTGCCCGTGAGGACCCGCCAGCGGAACCCTCCGGCCGCGAGCACGTCACCGTTCCGGCCCCCGTACCAGCTCCACGCTAGACTAAAGCCGGGAAGGCACCCTGTCCAGCCCCGAGCCCAGCCGCGACCCTGATGACATCACCCCCGGACCCGGAGAAAGCAGCACAGGCGATGATGGCAGCCCCGGCAGTAAGCCAGGCCGCAGCGGAGACAGCCCCCGACCGGAATTCAGTGCCGCCAGAGACGCTGACTGCTCCCAAGCGCCCGGCCTCGGCTGAGGCACAGCGGGGATGCACTTGTGGGGCAGAAGAGTGGGCCACGACACAGCGGAGCCCTCCATTGCCAGTGATGCCGGTCGTAGCCAGCACGGAGGGAGTCCGGCTGGGCCCAGCCCCCGCACAGGTGGAAGCAGAGCATGCAGCAAGTGCTCCGTATTGGGAACGGCAGCGGCGCCAGCTAAGCAAGGAAATAGCGGCCCAGGAAAAGAGGAAGGTGGAGGTACTATCCCGGACATATAATGAAAAAGATTATCTCCGGAACGCCACCTTTTGGGTACGGGGCCCAATGTACCTAGGCCAGGTCCGGCACTTCAACCCCCAGAAGGGATGGGGCTTTATCTATGAGCCGGGCCTGGAAGCCGAGTTCTTTGTGTCCCGGATGGATGTGGCCCCTCATCTACCTGTTGGCCACCCGGACCGGGACCTGGAGCCTGGAGAGTTAGTTTCATATACCCGGCATTGCGGAGAGAGGGGATGGTTTGCCCTAGATGTAAAAAGATGGGTGAGCGAGGGAGAAAGGTACTACCCCCGCCCCTCTTCGCTGCTCTCCAGCCCCGATGATGACGAGTAGGTAGCGAATCCCCGGCTACCCCAAGTGTGAACCCCCGTTGGGTCTGTTAACTGTAAAGTTCCCGTTTACAAAGTTTTAAAAATGGACCACGGCCGTGAACTGGCAGGCCTACCCAAAAACTATTGGGCCTTGTAAATAGTCCCTGACCAACCTTCTCACCCAGCTGCAGTCTCTGGAGAGGCTGATTGGAGGAAAGGCCTGCGGTAGAGTCGGCCGGGGCTCAGTTACTATTGAGACCGGTGGCTACCCTCCGGGTCAGGGGTCCCCTGGACGTTGGGCCCTTGAAAAAGATTGCCGGGTAAGGAACTTTACCCGGCCTGTAAGGGCAACACCTGGACCTGTCCTGGACTTGGGCAAGGGGTGCGCACCATTGCTTAGCGGTGGCACCAGGGGGCAGGTGGTTAGGGTGGGGGTGACGTGAGAAGGACCCGGTCCATCCCGTCCCGGGTTGGCATGTGTAACGTGTAAGAAAAGTACCTCCCGTAAGGGAAGAAAAACCAAATGTACCACCGTTAGTATACTTGTAAATGTTATATCTTTTCTATTTTCAGTTCCTGTTAAAATAAATGTTGGTGGTCGGACAGCTCGCGGTCTGTATTAAGCCAAGGGGGAATGTGACACCCTGGCAAAACCAGGTAGTCACACATAGGCCCCCGCATAACACCTTCCCTCACCTAGGTGACACACAGCTGACCTGAAACCCTAGTCACCCCCTTCAGGGCCAGACAGGCACACCAGTGGGCGGGACCAGGTGGTTAGGGAATGCCCACCTAGGGGTCTAGACGTCCCGGGGCGGGAAAACGGGCAGTCTAAAGCAGATTAAGTTGTAGTTCAAGTGGAGAGGAGTGTGGGCTGGATCAAGGTGTAGCTCCAGCCGAGGAGAAGTCCAAGTTGAACGGTGCCAGGGTTGGAGCCCTGGTGCATTGGCTAGGTGGCAGACGGTGGTCTCCGTCAGCAGGAGACGGGAAGACGGCTCGGCAGATCTGAGGAGGACCGGAGCAGGGTTGGAGCCCGCTGGTACCAACACCGGAGACCCGACCGGAAACCGTGCACAGAGGGGGTGCTCGGACCCTGAAGCCAGGACCGGCACCAATGGCCTAGCTAATCAACCGATTGAGGGCAGGATTACAGGTCCTGTCCCAACCAAAGTCCCAAAAGAAGAAAACCACCCACAGATAGGGATAGGGCAACCGCCAGGGCCCATAGATCCCAGGGTCAGCGTCAGCGGTAATGGCTCCTCAGACACACAGAAAGCCGGGAGCGGACCCCGTGTTCCACACCGGGAAGTCCAAACATACAACTACAACCAGTGCAGAGGAAGAGACGGCGACCACCACGCCCCTGCCATTGCCATACCCTGCACAGAGACACTGGGCCCGGGGCAACCATTCCTACCCATGGAGGGGTTAATATCTGGCTGCCATTACATCTTCCCCGGGTATCCCACAACAGCAGCGGCGGTGTCCCACTTCACCACACACCGTGGGTGGCGTCACAAACCAAATACGGTCAAGGCCGTACAACTACGTCCCCCCCTTTTTCATTCGGCGTGTCCGCGTGACCCCCGGGTCCAGAGGATTTCTCGAGCCACACAGCGGGTCCGGATCCGAGCAGCGCCAGCTGCTGGCACGGGGGCGGCACAAATAAATCATCTATGTAGCACTGCACATGGGCAACGTCCCGTGCATCTCCACACGCAAAGATGTCCCACTCCCAAAAACCTAGGAACAGGTTTGCATATGAAAGTGCGCAGGCCAGAGATGGGGACAAGGATGGGGCATATTCCCACACCATGGAACAAAGATGGGGCACATTACTAAAAGAAGGTGACCAGGATGGGCACAATACTACAGGATGGGGACATTACTACAAGGAGACCAGGATGGGGCACAATATACTACAGGATGGGGACAATAATGGGCACATTACTACTGGATGGGGACAAGAATGGACATATTACTACAGGATGGGGACCAGAATGATGCATTACTACAAGAAGGGGACCAGAATAGGGCACATTACTACAAGAAGGGGACCAGGATTGGCATATTACTACAGGATGTGGACATGGATGGGCATATTACTACAAGATGAGGACCCCATTGGAAAATTACCACAAGATGGTGGCCAAAATTACTATATGGTTCCAATTGTAAAACAATATTACTTACAAAAAGGGGATAAAATGTAAAAAGAAAAAAAATAACAATAAAGTATGGAAAAAAAATACCGTTAAAAATGCTTTTTTATATAGCAACTAAAATAAACAAAAAAGTGCATGTTATCGCCACATCCATAACGATTCAAGCTATAAAACTGAACCATAACCCATACGATGAATGACATTTAAAAAAAAATTTAAGCAAAAAAACAAGTGAAATTTTTTTTAAAAAAAGGGATCCTATAGTGTATAGAAAAAAATTATATGGTATTACTAAAAATGTCACTTTGTCCTGCAAAGAATGCAGGCTCCCAAATAAATAATTTTTCTACGTGCGGCCTTTATCCCCAGCCGAGTTTGAGAGCCCTGACTAAAGCCCGCTTTACACGCTGCAATGTATCTTACAATAATGTGTAAGATAACGTCGTAAGTGACGCACATCCGGCATCATAAGGTACCGTGTGCAGTGTGTGACAGGTACGTGCGATTGCGATTGAACGGTAAAACGTTCATCGCACGCACATCGTTCATTTCTCTAGAATTGCACGTCAGATTGTTCATCGTACCCGGGGTAGCACACATCGCAGTGTGTGACACCCCGGGAACGATGAACAGATCTTACCTGCGTCCTGCGGCTCCCGGCCAGCAATGCGGAAGGAAGGAGGTGGGCGGGATGTTTACGTCCTGCTCAGCTCCACCCCTCCGCTTCTATTGGCCGGCTGTCGCGTGACGTCGCTGTGACGCAGAACGTCCCTCCCACTCCAGGAAGTGGACGTTCGCCGCCCACAGCGAGGTCGTGTGGACGGGTAAGTACGTGTGACGGGGGTTAATCGTTTGTGCGGCACATTCAACAAATTGAACTTGCCACACATACGATGGGGGCGGTTACGATCGCATACAATATCGTATGCTGGATCGTAAGGTGTAAAGCAGGCTTTAGACCCTGCGTTTAACCACATATTTAATTTGATATACAGTATCACATATGTGGTATTATAGTTCACTAGGGATTTTATTTGATAAGATTTTTTATCGTTAATATCAGGAAACGTTATGTACCCTGCATATTAGTTAAGGGTGATTATTATGATTTTACTTTACAAGGGATATGACAATTTATTTTAGGTCTATGATGAGATTTTTTTTTAAATTGTCTTGCCTTGCTTCAGGATAGGAATTCAGTTTTTTTTTATTATGTTTATTATGTTAATAATTTGATAATGAACTGTACTGTACGGTGTAGAGCAGAATAGATTGTTTCCAAAATTATTATATTTCTGCTTGGTTAAATATAAGCGTCAGGTTTAGTGATTTGCTATATTTTTTGGCCTAAGTAAAGTTTTATTTTAACCACTTTGTGATGCTGCCAATTTTAGTTTTTGTGTATTCATTTTTTCCTCCCCTTCTTCCCAGAGCCATAATCTTTTTTACTTTTCACATAGACGTATGAGCGTTTGTTTTTTGCAGGATGAGATGTACTTTTGAATCACATTATTCATTTTACCACCTAGTGTAGTGTAAAATGGGGAAACAATTCCAAATAGGGAGAAATTGTGAAAAAAAACACACAATGCTGACATTTTTACTTTTACGGTGTACATTTTGTTGCACAGATGACCTCACAATATGATTCTCGTCATCAGTACGATTATGGCGATATCAAACATGTTCAGTTTTTTTATTATTTTAGTGGTGAAAAAAAAATCAGACGTTTTCAATAAAAGAAAAAATAAATAAATAAAAAATTGTTTGGGTTCTGTCACCATTTTCCAAGAAATATAACGTTTTCATTTTTCGTTCGATAGATCCATGTGGTGGCTTATATTCTGCAGGGCAAGTCAACATTTTTATCAATACCATTTTGGGATAGATATGATGTTTTGATTGCTTGTTATAGCATTTTATGTGGTATTGCAGCAACCAAAAAAACCCCGGAATTTTTGTTTTCTTGAATTTTGTTATGCTTACAGTGTTTAATGTTTGGGTTTATTTTTTTATATCTTGATAGATCAGACTTTTCAAACTTTTCTGGCAATACCACATGTGTATTTTTTTTATTAACTTTATTTTTAATGGGGCAAAAGGGGGTGATTTAAATTTTTTTCTTTTTTTCTTCATATTTTTTAAACATTTTTTCAAACTTTTCACTGCTTTTAGTAGTCCCTTTAGGGGACTTGAAGTTGTCATTGTCTTATTACTTGTACTATATACAGCAAAGTCACAGCATTGTTGCATATAGTGAAAATGACAGTCTCCACTGAAGCCCGGCCACAGGTAGAGTTACAAAGGAACGCTGTAATAACAAGCATGGAGATCTTAAGCAGACCTCTGCTATCATAGAAACCCATGGCAACCTGCAATCACATCACAGGGCACTTAAAATGGCGCACCCCCATGCAGGTGATTGTTAGAGGCAGGTCCTGGCTGTAATACAAAGCCATTACTTGACGAGTATGGGGTGAAAGCCTGCTACATACACCCCTTTCCCACTTGCGCCGTACATGTGCGGTGGATGTCGTGAAGGGGTTAAACACAACCTATGGTTGACTGTTTTTCCACTCCTGCTTATATAATGTGTTAAGAGAACAGTTATGTCGTGCTCTAGTGAATTCCCCAATTAGTAGATTTTCAGTAACATAAAAAGGATGACAATTTTTTGTAGAATAGTTTCAATAACTTTATGGTGTTCTATATCATGTACTATGCTCTGTGTAACTTTCTACTGTATGTTTCAGATTTAAGTCATTAATACTGAAAAATCTTCTAAAATGGTATGATAAATCTGCAAGTAATTTGTGTGGTATGCATTATTATTATTATTATTATTATTATTTATTTTTAGAACATGATTGATTCCATGGTGCTGTACATGAAAAGGGCTTACATACAAAATACAGATATAAATTACAGTGTACAAACTAACAATGACAGACTAGTGCAGAATGGAGAGGGCCTTGCCCATATGGACTTAAATTCTACAGGAGAATGGGGAAGGAGACAATAGGTTGGGGGGATTGTGGCAGCTTTGGTGGCAGTGAGTTGGGTCAATTCAGACTGTATATAAGCTTTCTTGAAGAGATGCATTTTCAGATTCATCTCAAAGTTCCAAATATGGTGGATAATCAGACATCCTGGGGCACAGAATTCCAGAGGATGAGAGATTATCGGGAGATGTCTTGGAGGCAATTAGGTGAGGAACATACAGGTGTAGAGGAGAGAAGCAAGTCTTAGGAGGACCGTAGATTAAGTTTTGGAATATATTGGGAGATTAGTTTGGAGATTTATGGAGGAGATAAATTATGGACAACTCTGTAGGTCAGTGTTTGTGGTTTGAATTGGATACATTGGGCTATTCGGAGTTAATGAAGAAATTTGCAGAAGGGAGAAGTGAGGGAGTAGCGAGGAGAGAGATGGCTTAGTCTGGCAGCAGAGTTAAGGATAGGTTGGAGAGGTGCGAAAGAATTAGCAAGGAGACACAGAGGAGGATGTTCCAGTAGTCAAGGCCGGATATGATAAAGGCTTGCACTATCAATTTAGTAGATTGAAGGTTGACGAAAGGTCAGTTTCTGGGAATATTGTTGAATTGGAGGCGGAAGGAGGTGAAAAAAGCTTGGATGTGCAGTTTGAAGGACAGTGCAGAGTCAAAGGTTACTCCGAGACAGCAGAGTTCCAGTACAGGGGAAAGCGTAATGTCATTTATTGAGATAGATACAGTAGATCAGGTATGGTTGTTAGATAAGATGGTAGAAACAAGATAAATTCATTTTTGTCCATATTGAGCTTTATGAGCATGATGAGAAGAAATAAGATATGGCTGATTGACTGTCACGATGACTTTGGGATAGCGGGGAACCAGAAGCCCTATGCTATTCTTATTCTTAGGGATACTCCTAATGGTAGAGAGATCTGAGTCTCTTTCCTGGCCCTGTTCCTGACCAGTCTCGATCTAATCCCCCATCCCCCAGGAAGGGACAGCAGTGTCTTGAAAGCACAGAAAAAGACAAACAAGGGAAAAACCAAAACTCTGTCACACAGCATGTTCACACAGAGGATAAGAGATTCAGGAGGAAAACAAGAGCATGAAAGCAGTACAAAACATCAGGGGTACACACCCCAACTGCACCAAGGAAAAAGCACCTCTAAACACAACTTTCACCAGAGAGAGTCTGGGACACCATACCTTTCAGACCAACAGAGAATAAACTATAGATGTATGGGGTAAAAGGATTCCAACATATATATATAGGATTGGAGCAGATGTGATAGGTTTCTCCACAACATGTGATTAAAAGAGCAAGCAGACTAGCAGAGATTAATTCTTGATAGCCTGCCTATGAATCAGCATATAGCAGGTCGACGCCCGAGTCTGCCTGTGTTGATCCCAGACACCAGAGAAACCATCGGGCAGAGTGTCAGAATACGCAATCTGAATAGATTCCAATGCCGCCATTACAGTTGGTGAAGTTTGTGCAAAACTCCATGTGACATTAACACTCGGGGATTTTGGACACCGGAGAGGTAACATCTGGGCCACAGAGGTAGATCTGGGTGTCATCACCATATAGGTAGTACTGGAAGCCATGGGGCTTTTTTTTAGTTGTCCCAGGCCACAGGTATAAGTTGAAAAGAGTAAGAAAAGAAAGAGCCATGAGGGACACCAAAAGCGAGAGGGCGAGATGAGGAGGTAGAATGAGAATTGGAAATGCTAAAAGAACAGTTAAAAAGGTAGGAGGAGATCCAGGAAAGGGCAAGGTCTTTGATGCCAAGGGAAGAGAAGATCTGTAGTAATATTTAGTGAATGACTGTGTCAAAGGCAGCGGAAATTTCTAAAAGGAGGAGTATAGAGAATTGTCTGTCTGCTTTGGTAGTAAGTCGTTAGTAATTTTGCTTAGGTCACTTTCAGTGGAGAGGTGGGGACGAAGGTTGGATTGTAGATGCTCAATGAGTGAGTTAGATGATAGGCGGGAGGAAAGTTCAGTATGGACATTCTGTTCAAGGAGTTTGGAGGCGAACGAGAGCAGTGATATGGTATGGTAGTTGCACACAGAGGTTTGATTGAGGATGTTTTATCAGTATAGTCGCAGGGCTTGGACAAGGTATTTTGGTGCCCTAGGCAGACAAAGCCGATGGTGCCCCCAATAAACCCTCAGCCCAAAAGTAAAGGAATAGGTCAGAGAATAAGTTAAAAGGATTCTTAATGCCACCTCCCTTCCCTCCGATGGGTTAGGTAACAAGCTCGGATGACCAATTCCACTAAAATTGGTACCTTTTTCACCAAAAAATACTAGCAAAAGTTATCAAAAGTAATTTACTGTAGGGGTGAGGCTCAACAGAGAGTGTGTTTTCAAAGTTGTATGTAAAATCTTTCATTGTTTGGAACCATTTACACAATACAAGGGACAAATAGCAATATCCATCCCTGACGTCCTAAATTATAATGTTAGACCCAAGATCAGTCATGCAAACTAATATAGCTTGACTATAATGGGCCAATTGGCTTCAATGAAGGTATGCTGCATTTGTCAGATACCTGTAATAGAAACTAAACTGACCCCATTATAGATAAATGGACAAATACAGTTTGGAACAAAACTAATGATGATTCTAATGCTATATTCCTGTACTGAAGGTGGTTCGGGTTCCATATTGCTGTGTTAATGGTGGTTCTGGTGATGTTTTCATGTGCTGATGGTGGTTGTTGTGTCATATTCCTGTACTGATGTTGGTTTTTGTGTCCCATTGCTCTGCAAATGGTGGTTCTGATGATGTATTCATATAGAGATGGATGTTTTGGTACTATATTTATGTACTACCAATGGCTCTGGTGATGCTTTCATGTACAGATTACAGTTCTGGTGCTATATTTATCACCAGAACCATCATCACTACATGAATACGAAACCAAAATCATTATCAGTACATAAATAGAACACCAGAGCCATCAATAGTACATAAATACAGAACCAGAACCATAATCAGTAAATAAATAGAACCACTATCAGTATGTGAGTACAGAACCAGATTCACCATTAGTACATTAATACAGCATCAGAACCTCAATCAGTACCTGAATACATCACAAGAACCACCGTCAGTAAATAAATTTAACAACAGTACCATCATCAGTACATGTACAAGTTACCAGATCCACCATCAGTACATGAATACATCACCAAGCTTAGTACAGTAATCATTTGTGATGTATACTGAGCCAAATATACATTTGTGTCTCATGAACCTACAACTTCTAGTATGTTGTTAGTGGTTGAAAGGAGATGCTGGGAGTTGTTATCAGAATTCATCAGACTGCTGACTATTCAGGAACCACAGTACTGATTAGACATGGTCGGTATCAACAAGTAATTATTTACATCCAGGTACCTTATATAGGAAATCTCTGAGTAATTTATTTTTTTCAGCTCCACCTTGTCCAGACACCATCATGACTTGGCAGAAATTAATAAAAAATGCCTTAAACATTCTCTCTTTCTCATTATTCTGGCATTTGGCGAATATAAATACAGTAATTTTAGTAATCCTGATTGACCTAAATCGTGAAAGGTTTATTCTGATTTCATGTCAGAGAGTGAAAAAAACATGCATATGTGTCTTTTTATATAGTGAATGTAAACTTTTGGTTTCAACTGTACGTGTCCCCACAGCCTATGCCACTTATGTCCCCACAGCCTACTCAACGTAGTTCTCCACAGCCAGTCCCTCATATGTCCCCACAGCAAGCCCCATTTGCAATGCTCCCCACTTATTGGTAAACTAATATGCTAAAAAAAAGGCTCTTATACTCACCTAATCCCATCTCCCCATCTAGCGCAGCCTATGTCTCCATTCTTATCATTTATAGCAGGGTGCTCTGGATGACTTGTTGGCGTCACTACATTGCACCACCTGACGTCCCTTGCGTGCGCTGTGTCTAGCAGGGTGGATGCCGGAAGTGGCCTACATTCTGCTGGAGTTCCCATCGGGACAGAGAGCTGATTACAGTTCCCCTGCTCCTGTGCCAGCAGTGCTCATAGGAATTTTATTTGCATCTTATAGAAACAAATACAATTGAGTGCAAGAAAGGAGTGCTGTGGGGCGAAGGCAGAGAGAGGGGTAAGTGATGTCACTGACTGATACCGCACACCTATGTGGTGCGCTGGGGTCATCAGTGGACTGAATTCCTGCAGCCAGAGCTAGTCCCTACCCCAAAGTGTGCTCCTCTCAGGAAGGCAGGAAGTAGTGCCGTAGGCGGATGCCTACCCCTCGTCTTGGCCCTGTATTGCCATGATCGTGGCATGTTTGAAAGCAGAAGGGAAGGTGCCAGAATTGAATGATAGGTTTAAGAGATGGATTAGGGCTGGGTTAAGTGTGGTGGTGAGGTTGGGGCGGGACTGAAATGGGATGGAGTCAAGTGCACAATTGGTGAGTTGCAATTTGGAGAGAAAATGAGTAAAGCTCTCTCTCAGTAAAAGTGGGGAGGAAGGTTATGGGGGAATGGCAGTGGTCTGATATACATAGGGGTTGTGGTGGTTGAGCAGTAAAGACTTGTGTGGCGCCTCTGAGGCTTCAGTCGCCACAGGGTACTGCATCTCACTTAAGGTGCAGTACTTATCTAGGGTAATGTTAATCCCTGGTTTTTAGCACGTATACAACATTCACACAAACACCCAGTTAGTGAGCCAGTCAGTTACACAACTCAGGAAGTCAGCTAGCCTGGGAAATTCCCAGTAACAAGGGTAATGGCCTGGGAGGTGGGGCAGCACTGGGGAAGTTACAGAACACACAGGAAATCACTTCAGAATAGTCTGGGACACAGAAGAATATGGTCACTGGAGAGAGTGCTTAAGAGCTTCTCTAGTTAGGACCGGCCCGACTGGAAGAGGCAGGAGACGACCGGGTGAGCTGGAGAAACAGAGGAGAAACATGGTCGCTGAGTGGAGGGCTTCATTGCTCCCTCTGATCCGATGCAGAGGAGGGTGCAGAGCCCTAGGGTGGAACATACTCCATGTTGGACTACTAGAATCTGCAGGACAGGGGGATTGCATGTCCTTCTGGCCACCACCAATTCCCGGAGCACAGTGGCACATAGGGCCCGGGGTCGGGATTAGAGTCAGGCCCCACAGCGGACCCGCATCACCTGCATACGGGACGGTGGCTGAGTTACAAGAACCAGGGTCCCCAAGTAACTTCAGGCCACGGGGATCCAACACCAAGTGCAAGGAGGAAGGTCTCTCAGTTCACAGCCTCGGCGCTTTCCCTTGGACTTACCAGGGATCGGCTGGGGCCCATCACGACGGAGACCGGTACCCTGAGTGCAGCACCAGAACTGTGAGTAAATAGATCTTGACCCGCACCTGGTTCCTCAGTCTATAATTACCAGCGCCCAGCGCTCCAGCGCCAACGGCTAACTATCATCTCCATCATCCTCCTTTAGGCCTGCTCCACCTGTGGGGAGCAGAACTATTTTTGCTGCAACACCATCAGCCCCAGAGGATATCGCCTGCAGCAGCGGCTAATCCCTGGCCACGTACCACAGGAGGCATCATGAGACAAACTATTATCTCCCCATCCTTCATCATCCCCTCTTTTATTGTACGCCTCAGGGCCACAAAATTGGGCAAGTGCCACCCGTGACATCCCCCTGACCCGACATCACCAGCCTGGCGACGAGTACGTTTAACCCCTTGCCCCGTAGATGCTACACTTGCATTATTTGGTTTATTTTATTTTTTAAATGTACTGAAAGGTCTTCTCCAGAGATGAGAGAGGTCAGAGGGGGCAGTGGTGGGTGGAGGGAGTTACAAGTGTTGCGTAATAAAGAAGATATGAGGGTTGTGAAGTAGTCCTGTTTAGCAGAGGTGAGGGCCGACTTGAATATGAAAATATACATGTGAACAAACCAACAATATATATACTGTATATATAGGTATAACCATCGGGCCATTATAATACATTCAACATTTTCAAGAGTTCTTTTATGTCTTATATACCCAATGACCCCCTTGACTAATGGTTGTCATTGAATTCAGTGTGTTCTGTCAATATCTCTCTATGAATTAACCATAAAGGTAGTAATAAATTTCCTTTAAGCTGGCCATTCATATCATATAAATATGGGATAAAGCTTCACATTTTGGCATAATTGAATATCAATCTTATGTGTATGGGGGCAGCCCAAGTATTCCTTTGATGGCAGGTGAAGAAGGATGACGCATTTTGATTTATGCAAGTCTTGATGCCATCAAAACTATAAGATTATAGTTACTTTACCAAACTGAGCAATTCATTAAGGCTATGTGCGCACGTTGCGTACAAGCCCTGCAGAAATTTCTGCAGCGATCTGAAGAGCACATGTGCGCTTTAGATCGCTGCAGAAATGTCCGTAGTGAGCGCCGATTCCATGCGCTCTGCCTGCAGCTCCTCCCATAGACAGAGCAGGAGCTGCCGGCAAAGCGCAGGAAAGAAGTGACATGTCACTTCTTTTTGCGCAGCGCTTCGGCAGTAGCCGAAGCGCTGCGCTCTTAAACGCCACGTGCGCACGGCCCCTGCACAATCTCCATAGACTGTGCAGGGGAGGCAGGACGCATGCAGTTACGCTGCGCTACAAAGCGCAGCGTAACTGCATGTTTTTACGCGACGTGCGCACATAGCCTTACGGGGACCGGACTGTTGTCTTTTGTCTACCCTGGAGATTATCTGCTACTAGAGATGTCTAATAGCAGGATAATATCCCCTTAGCATTGAAAGAATCAGATGCTTTATGTTATAGTAATATTTAGTCAGGAAAAAAAAGACACAAAGCCAGCAATAGGTCAGTTTAACCCCTTCACCACATGGCTATTTTCCGTTTTCATTTTTTTTCCTTCCTTTCTTCCAAGAGTCTTAACTTTTTTTATTTTTCAGGTACTATAGCCGTATGAGACCTTGTTTTTTGTGGGACAAGTTGTACTTTTGAATAACACCATTCATTCTGCCCCATATTGTACTGGAAAATGAGGAAAACAAAAATCTGTGCGATGAAATTTTTTATTTTCCATGTTCACTATGTGGTAAAACTGACCTGGCAATATGATTCCCCAGGTCAGTATGAGTTTATATATACCAAATATGTATATATTTTTTTATTATTTAAGAGGTAAAAAAAATCAGAAATTAGTAAGAAAAAAGAATAGCGCTTTTGGCGACACTTTCCAAGACCCGTAACATTTTCATTTTTCGGCATCTGGGGCTCAGAAACAGCTACTTTTTTGCATCCTAAGCTGATGTTCTTAATGTTTGCATTTTTGGGTACATACATGTGATGTTTTGATCACCTCTTGTTGTATCTTATGCCAATGTTATGGCAACCACAAAACCATAATACTGGCGTTTCAAGGTTTTTTTTTTATCACTACAACGTATACCTATCAGATCATTTATTTTATATTATGATAGATTGGGCATCTCTGAGCATGGCAATATTAAATATGTATTTTGTTCTCTTTTTGTTTTATTGTTAATAGGCAATAGGGGGTTGATTTGAGCTTGTGTTTTTGTTTCAGAGTTTGAAGGACTTTTTTTTTCTCTTTGTATTGTTTTTACTAGTCCCCTTAGGGGACTTGAAGCTGATACACTCTGATTGCTTCTGATGTCCGATCCACCTGTGTCGCCCTGGGCAAGCCAGGGGACACAGGTCACACACCACCACACCCCACACTCCAGGTAGGCACATCACAGCTAACCACAAATCCTTGTTGCCTTCCTCCAGGAGTTTGATGATGCACACCAGGGGGTGGGCCAGGCGGTTGGCTCCGCCCACCAAGGAGCTCACAACTCTGGAGGCAGGAAGAAACCAGGCAGATGAGTCCAGGAGGAGGAAGTGGAAGGAGTAACAACAGAGTAGCCCAGGCAGGGCTTGAGTGCAGACAGCTCAGGGAGGAGCAAGTGTGAGGAGCTAAGTGAGAGAGCAAACAAGAAGTGAGAGTAAAGAAAGAAAGCCTGAAGGGTCCAGCTTCGTGTAGGGCCAGAACAGCAAGGTCAGCAACGGCGGTGACTGTCTGGAGGGGGACCGTTTGGAAGTTCCTGGAAGGACCCCGTTGGCTGTGTGCCCGGAGGTCTGGAGCAGTGTTCCGAAGGACAGTCAGCACCAGGGCAGGGGCCTCTCGGACCCCGGCAAGGCTAGGAGTCGCCAGATTTGCCAAATCCGTCAGTGACGGGGACGCAGATCCCCCAACAACAAAGTCCCGATTGAAGGCAACAGCCCAACCCGTATTGGAGAGACACCGCCACCGCCACGGCACCAGTTTCTCAGGGCCAGCGCCTGCGGGCAAAGTGTAGAGCTCCTCCGGCCCAGATTGCAGTCGGGGAGCGGGTAACCGGAGGGAATCCACCGCTACCATCAGTCAACACAGGTGCAAGGAAGAGAGACATCACCGTCACCTACCGGGAGTGCAGGTGCAGCCGTCTGTGGGACCGTCCTACCAGCCGTTGGTTTACCGTACAAACTGTGTCCGTGTGTCAGGCTGAGTGAGTACCACAGTGCCGCAAGGCACAGCGCTGCCCCCGCGTCCCTGCGCCCTCCAGGCCCTACACTTCACATCTCATCACCGGGCCCCGGGATCACCAACCCCTACCCACGGAGGGGCAACACAACACCTGGCTGCTCCATATCACCATCCCCGGGACCCCCACACTGAGCAGCGGTGGTGCAATCACCACAACCGTGGGTGGCGTCACGAACTATAACAATCCCCACACCCAACAACCCCCTTTCACTCACGGGCGAGGAGTGTCGCTCGAGAAACCCCGGGATCCGGCCCACCGCTCGAGCCACCACTGAGAAGCTGCCGGACCCGAGCAGAAGGGGTGAGCGCGGTGTGCTGACACCCTCCTCCCCGCCCGCGACAACTTGGCGTCACGAACAGGATCCTACCGCTCTGCCGTCAGGTAGAGGTGCGCCTTGTTACCGCCGGAGGCATCCGGCAGAAAAATTTCAGAAGCCGCCATCTTTGGCGCGAAAAGTTCCCGCTCGAGCGTCTTCTCGAGCAGTAGAGGCGCGAAGGCCAAAACTCCGCCCCGAGAGAGGAGGGGCCGGAAAGAGCTAAGGGGGACGGAAACAAGATGTCTGCGCCCGACAGAGCCGCTGGAGGAGCGGTGGTCGCAGCCGCAGCGGCACCCGCGGATGGGAATGGGCCTGCCCAGGTCCCAGTCGTACCGGCGGGAGGTGCCGCGGCCCCCGCGCTTGCTCAGGTCATGCCGTTTTCCTTGCCCTATGCGCCCGGAGCTGCCTGGCTACAGCGGTATGACGGGAAACCGGATGCCCTACAGGCCTTCCGGAAAAAGCTTAACCCGTTGCTAGAGCTGTACCCCCTGACTGATAAGCAACGTGCAGCGATAGTGCTAGGCCAGTTAACCGGTGCGGCGGAGCAGGAAGCGGAGACCTGGGCCGAGGGGGACCGGCTCTCTGTAGCCACCATCTTCGAGAAGCTACAGACTGCCTTCGAGACCCGGACTGAAGCTGAGCTGAGGATGCAGTTTTACCAGTGCCGGCAACGAGCTGGAGATAGCGTTCGGGACTATGCTCTACGTCTGCAGACCGCCCTCCGCACGCTGAAGCGGGTGAACTCTATTAATGAGGCGGATAGCAACAAGATGTTAGTGGAGCAATTTGCGCAGGGGATGAGGTCCCCTGAGGATCGTAAACAACTCCGGCTGTGGGCCCTGGAACACCCTGATGTGGACTTTGCTGTGTTAAAGGAGCGGGTTATCAAGGCACTACAGCCCCCAGCTGCTGAAGTCCTGGAACCCGTCCCGTGGCCCGTCGAGACAGCTCCCGTTGTGGCGGCCCCAGCCAAACCAACATCCTTAATACCTGCAGCCCCGAGCAGCCCAGTGGAAGAACTGGCAGCCCAGGTCCGTCGCCTGGACGGAGACCTTGCCAAGATCCTTGCTGCGCTACAACCTCTGACCAGATCTCAGCCTCCAGCGCAGATACAGCTTGCTGACAGTCCCGAAGATGTTCCCTGGATGCAGCGGAGAAGCGCTAACAACCCGCGGAGCAGACCCCCAATCTGCTACAAGTGCCGTAAGCCGGGCCATTATTACCGACAGTGCCCGTTAAACGAGCAACCCCTGGGGCCCCGGGTCAATCCTCAGGAGTAGAACACCGTGGCCCCCCGGACTGGCGAGACCGATATGTCGGGGCCCGCCCTATCATCCCCATGGCTGTGGACGGCATACCAGTGATGGCTCTCTTGGACACTGGATCACAGGTAACTACCATACCGTACACGTTGTATCGGCAGTATTGGGCCACAGACGAGCTGGCGCCTCCCGACAATAGTATAAATTTGATTGCCGCTAATGGACTTCCATTGACCCAGGTGGGGTATAAACAAGTGGCTATGACAGTGGGGCAAGCTGAACTGCAACACCAGGGTATGATTGTGATCATGAATGAACCCAGTGATCATAACCCGAAAATAGTGCTGGGAACCAATGTGATGGAACACTGCATGGCTGATGTGTTGAACCTATTGCAACAGCTAGCCGCCACAGCGGCGGGGAGCCGGCAGAGGGCTGTGCAGCGTGAGATCTGCGCCCTGATGTACCGCCAGCATGTAAGCTCAACAGGAGGGGAGATTGGTGGAGTGAGAGTGATGGATGTTGCTCCATTGACTGTGCCCCCTAGGAGTGAGATGATGATCTGGTGTAGGGCAGCAGTAGGGCCTCAGGGGCGTGACTACCCTGCGATGATGGAGCCCATGCCCTCCGAACACTGGCCCACTGTAGTGGCCGCCCGAGGGGTGGTAGATGTGAAGAAAGGGAGAGTGCCCGTGAGAGTGTTGAACTGTGGGGAGGGAGAAGTCAGGCTCCCCCGGTATGCCACCATTGCCAAGCTGCTCACCCTGGACCCTCACACTATCCATGAAGCCAGTCCATCCACACTCCCACCTACCCCCAGCACTCCCCCACCCCAGGGGGACACAAAGGAGTGGCACCAACAGCTACATGTAGGCACTGATGATACCCCTACACATCACAGGGCCGGGGTACACAGGGTGGTGCAGGAGTACGAACAGGTTTTCAGTAAGCACCCCCTAGACTTTGGGCGGATCAAGGGGGTCCAACACCACATTCCCACAGGTGAACATCCCCCTATCAAAGAGAGGTATAGACCTATTCCCCCTGCACATTACCAGTGTGCCAAAGATATGTTGAGGAATATGAAGGAGGCAGGGGTTATTCGGGACAGCTGTAGTCCCTGGGCCGCTCCGTTGGTACTGGTCAAGAAGAAGTATGGTACCATGCGGATGTGTGTGGACTACCGGAAGATCAACCAGATAACCCATAAAGATGCCTATCCCTTACCTCGTATTGAAGAGTCTTTGGCTGCACTGAGAACTGCAAACTACTTCTCGACCCTTGACCTCACCAGCGGATACTGGCAAGTGGCCGTGGCCCCCGAGGACCGGGAGAAGACCGCCTTCACCACCCCGATGGGACTCTGCGAATTCAATAGCATGCCGTTTGGGCTGTGCAATGCCCCCGGGACCTTCCAACGGTTGATGGAGTGCTGTCTGGGACATTTAAACTTCGAGACCGTCCTGCTGTATTTGGATGATGTGATTGTTTATTCCCAGACGTATGAAGCCCATCTGGAGCACCTGGCCGAGGTGTTCGCGTCCCTTGCCAAGTACGGGATGAAGTTGAAGCCCTCAAAATGCCACCTGCTGAAACCCAGGGTTCAGTATCTAGGGCATGTGGTGAGTGCGGATGGTGTCGCCCCCGACCCTGAGAAGATTACTGCCATCCAGAGCTGGCCGAGACCAACTACAGTGAGGGAAGTAAGGCAGTTTCTGGGTCTGGTGGGGTACTATCGGCGCTTTATAAAGGGGTACACGAAGATGGCTGCCCCCATGCAAGATCTCCTCGTGGGACAGACCAAAGGTGGTAGACCCATTGGAGCCCCACTGTCGTGGGAGGACAAACATGAGGAGTCCTTTTGCCAGTTGAAGGCGGCCTTGACCGGAGAAAAGGTCCTGGTGTACCCTGACTATGGGCGCCCGTTCATCCTCCACACGGACGCCAGTAATGTGGGGCTAGGAGCGGTCCTATCCCAGGTCCAGGATGGAAAGGAGAAGGTGATTGCCTACGCTAGCCGAAAACTCCGGCCGACCGAAAGGAACCCCGAGAATTATAGCTCCTTCAAGCTCGAGCTATTGGCGTTGGTATGGGCTATCACGGAGCGGTTCCGCCACTACTTGGCGGCAGCAACCTTCACCGCATTTACGGACAACAATCCGTTGACCCATCTAAACACGGCCAAGTTGGGTGCGCTGGAGCAGCGGTGGGTAGCCCGGCTAGCCAACTATGATTTCACCATAAAGTACCGAGCTGGTCGTGTCAACATAAATGCTGATGCACTCTCCCGGATGCCCCATTTGTCAGAAGAGGGGTGCGAGGATGACGACCTCGAGGAGATCGAGTTGCCTGCGTTTCACCAGCCGCCTACTGAGAGGGTACAAGCATGCCAGCAGAGGGTAGATCTGGACCCGCGGCCCAGTCAAGAGTGGCAGAACGCCCAGGACCAAGCGCCGGCTGTCCGCCTTGTCAAGACTCTGGTGGAACAAGGTGCTATGGGAATAGACCCTGCCGCTCCAGCCGAGGCCCAACGCTTGTGGAAAGAACGAAAACGGCTTTACCTACACCAAGGGAGGCTGTACCGTGAGCTGATCAACCCGAAGACCCATGAGAAAATATGCCAGTTGATCGTTCCTCAAGCTGAGGTCGCTACTGTCCTGCGGGCATACCATGATGGTGCTGGCCACTTCGGGTGGAAGAAGCTGGAGATGCTGTTGAGGGAGCGGTTATATTGGAGTGGGATGCGTGAGTCGGTGGAAGCCTGGTGCCGAGAGTGCGGTCCTTGTACGCTGAGGAGAAAGGACGAGACTAGCCAGAGGGCACCGTTACATCCCATAGTCACCCATCAGCCGCTGGAGATGGTCGCCCTGGACCATGTCAAGCTCACCCCTAGCCGAAGTGGGTACACCTACGCATTGACCATGGTGGACCACTACTCAAGATTCATGGTGGTGGTCCCCGTTAAGGACCTAACTAGTCGAACCGCTGCTCGAGCGTTCCAGGCTTATTTCTGCCGACCCCATGGGTACCCCGAGAAGGTGCTGACTGACCAAGGCCCGGCTTTTGAAGCAGAGGTGTTTCACGAATTCTGCCAGTTGTACGGCTGCAAGAAGATCCGGACCACTCCGTACCACGCCCAAACCAACGGCATGTGCGAGAAAATGAATCACTTGGTCTTGGGGCTCCTCAGGACGCTACCGCTGGAAGAACGGAACATGTGGCCGGAAAAGCTACCTGACTTGGTTGACATGTACAATAATATCCCGTCCAGCTCGACGAAGTGCACCCCAGCGTATCTGATGAGGGCTCGGCCTGGCCGCCTGCCGGTGGATCTGGAGATGGGGTTGGAAGCCCCAGAAGCACTTCCTTCAACGGCAGAGTGGGAAAGTCGGAGGAGGGCACAGTACCGGCAAATCCAGGAGTATGTGGAGAAAAACCTCAGTCGAAGTCGAGAGCAGCAGGAGCACCGGTTCAACCAGAAGGCGCCCGCAGGTCCTTTCCAGCCAGGAGATGTGGTGCTGAAACGGAAGAGAAAAGCCCACAAGCTGGTTGATCAGTGGGAGCAAGTCCCTTATGTCATACAACCCACAGAATGGGGAGATGGGAAGACCTACCAGATCAGTCGTGACCTAGGGGGCACCCTAGCCACAGTTTCCCGGGACCATCTAAAAAAATGCCCCCCAACGCTGAAGGCAGAGGCTGAAGTACCGGTTCCTCCACCAGTGGAGAAGGCAGCAGAGGTAATCCACACTGTAATGGGTGACTTCCCAGCAAACTGGCCTACACAGAACGGCGCGGTGATTCTTCCAGTGATACTGTTCCCACAACCCGTGGATGAAGAAGTAGTGGAAGCGGTCAACCGTGAGCCAGAACCAGTGCCGGTGCCCAGGGATGAACCTGTACCCAGCCCCCCTGCACCTCCGCCTGCTCCACACTATAGCAGGGAGGAGGAACCGATTGTTCCCTCTACCCCACTGTCTAGCACCACTGACACCGGGCCCCGAAGGTCCACCCGTTCCAACCTAGGTAGACCCCCACTTAGGTACAGGGAGACCGTTCTATGAGTGAAAGGGGTCCGCAAATGTAAAAGAGTGTTGTTGTTTGTTTGAAAGTTTGCAAAAGAATGATAAGGAAAATGAAAATTACCGAAGTTTCACCTGATTTGTTTGTTGATTTGCAACCGGCAGGAGCCGGCACCGTTGTCCCCGTGGGGACCGTTTAAGTTTTGCATGGGAACTATCCATGGACAAGCCCGTGAACTTGCAGGGCACCACAAACGTTAAGTGGCTTGTAAATATGTTGGGTACCATTACCGTTTCCGCAATGCCGCCTCCGGAGAGGCAGGTTGGAGGGAGGGACCTCAGCAGAGCAGGCTAGGGCCCAGCCACCAAAGGAACCGGTGGCTACCCTCTGGAGGGCAAGGACAGATCCCGCTCGGGTGACTTGTGCTGGACTGTGGGTCAAGGGGTGCTGCCTGGGTTTTAGGGGCAGCATCAGGGCCAGGTTGCTTGGGTGGGAGAGAGCGGAAACCGTGACCGTACACCGTTGCAACGTTTAAGTAAATGTGCCTCCCGTCTTGGGAAGAGTTATGATTAAAAATGTTATTTATGTTTTGCTTAACCCTGTTACCCCCTTTTTACAGAAAAATAAAACCGGTGTAGGACGGCAGCCCGCGGACGGTCTGCATTTTGCTAAGGGGGAATGTGTCGCCCTGGGCAAGCCAGGGGACACAGGTCACACACCACCACACCCCACACTCCAGGTAGGCACATCACAGCTAACCACAAATCCTTGTTGCCTTCCTCCAGGAGTTTGATGATGCACACCAGGGGGTGGGCCAGGCGGTTGGCTCCGCCCACCAAGGAGCTCACAACTCTGGAGGCAGGAAGAAACCAGGCAGATCAGTCCAGGAGGAGGAAGTGGAAGGAGTAACAACAGAGTAGCCCAGGCAGGGCTTGAGTGCAGACAGCTCAGGGAGGAGCAAGTGTGAGGAGCTAAGTGAGAGAGCAAACAAGAAGTGAGAGTAAAGAAAGAAAGCCTGAAGGGTCCAGCTTCGTGTAGGGCCAGAACAGCAAGGTCAGCAACGGCGGTGACTGTCTGGAGGGGGACCGTTTGGAAGTTCCTGGAAGGACCCCGTTGGCTGTGTGCCCGGAGGTCTGGAGCAGTGTTCCGAAGGACAGTCAGCACCAGGGCAGGGGCCTCTCGGACCCCGGCAAGGCTAGGAGTCGCCAGATTTGCCAAATCCGTCAGTGACGGGGACGCAGATCCCCCAACAACAAAGTCCCGATTGAAGGCAACAGCCCAACCCGTATTGGAGAGACACCGCCACCGCCACGGCACCAGTTTCTCAGGGCCAGCGCCTGCGGGCAAAGTGTAGAGCTCCTCCGGCCCAGATTGCAGTCGGGGAGCGGGTAACCGGAGGGAATCCACCGCTACCATCAGTCAACACAGGTGCAAGGAAGAGAGACATCACCGTCACCTACCGGGAGTGCAGGTGCAGCCGTCTGTGGGACCGTCCTACCAGCCGTTGGTTTACCGTACAAACTGTGTCCGTGTGTCAGGCTGAGTGAGTACCACAGTGCCGCAAGGCACAGCGCTGCCCCCGCGTCCCTGCGCCCTCCAGGCCCTACACTTCACATCTCATCACCGGGCCCCGGGATCACCAACCCCTACCCACGGAGGGGCAACACAACACCTGGCTGCTCCGTATCACCATCCCCGGGACCCCCACACTGAGCAGCGGTGGTGCAATCACCACAACCGTGGGTGGCGTCACGAACTATAACAATCCCCACACCCAACAACCCCCTTTCACTCACGGGCGAGGAGTGTCGCTCGAGAAACCCCGGGATCCGGCCCACCGCTCGAGCCACCACTGAGCAGCTGCCGGACCCGAGCAGAAGGGGTGAGCGCGGTGTGCTGACACCCTCCTCCCCGCCCGCGACACACCAACACCCGTTAGCTGCATATGTCGGCTGATCAGATCAGCCAGGAGAACACGTCAAGATTAAGGGGATGGACAGTGGCGTATTAAGGTAACAGTCTGGAGTCAGAATACCTGGAGAGTAGTGGATCAGAGAAAAGGGTAAGGCAATAGGACAATCAAATAAATTCAGCAAAAGATCAATCCACAGAGCAGAGATAAATAAGGCCAACAGCACCACTAAACAGAAGGCTAAGACTGGCAGTGCACTGACTAAAAAGCTGGACAATTACCAGGAATGGGGGAAAACCTGCAGAAACCCAGCACCTCCCAGTATGAGATTGGACGACTGAGTTGTCACTCAAAACACTGACAACTCAGCATGCTCCAGCTCCAGGTTGGTCAACTGAGCTGTTACTCATCCAAATTAAAGCTCAACGCGCCCTGATCACTGAGCGGTGGAATTATGACATCTGTCATGTGATAGGATCAGCTAAAAACTGTATATTTGGTGATTCTCAAAGTGTGCTATCATGTTGTTCCTGGATATTGAACAAAGATTTCTGGTTTTTAGAAACGACCTGTTTGTTATTCCAATAATTCCAAGGCCTATATAAGATCTACTCTCATTGTGGCAAGATAATGAAGCATTGAAGTCAATTAGCGTAACAAGACAAATATTATTGTCTCATGGGACCTACTTGTTTAGCCTTGTGGCTAGTGATGTGTGAACACGAACTGTAAAAGTCTAGACCTGCGCTGGTTCAAAGGTACCTGAGTGTCAGGCTTGGAATTCTCAGGGAATTCCCAGTATTTATTCGGATCCGGCACTCAGGTAATACAAAAAAATAAAACAAGCGCGCTATACCTACCGAGTTTCTGGCGCTGCTGTAGCTACTTCTAGATCTTCTCATTCTACTTCTGGGGCTGTGCATTATCCTTTATACATATGCTTTCTCCGCCCACCGGCATTTGTGATTGGTTGCAGTCAGACGCGCCCTCACGCTGAGTGACAGCATGTCTGATGCTTCCAATCACAGACCCTGTCTGCGCGTTTATATCGTACAGCAAAAATAAATAAATAAATTGTCGTAGGGTCCCCACATATTATGATACCCATCACAGACAAAGCATACAGGTTGCAGACCCCAGCCATGGGCTTATCTTGGCTGTGTATCAAAATAAAAGGAACCGCATGCGACTTTTTTTTTAATTATTTAAATAAATAATTTTAAAACCTGGCATATGGTCCCCCACAATTTTGATACCCAGCCAAGATAAAGCCTGACAGCTGGGAGCTGATATTCTCAGGCTGGGGAGACCCATGGTTATTGAACCCCCAGCCTAAAAATAGGAGCCTGCAGCTGCCCAAGATTGTCTCATTCATAAGATGCGACAATCCCAGCACTTTACCTGGCTCTTCCCGATTGCCCTGATGCGGTGGCAAGCAAGGTAATAAAGGGCTAATCTCAGCTCACAGCTGCCACTAAGCTGTAGATTAGTAATGGGAGGAATCTATGAGACCCCCCATTACTAATCTGTTAGTGAAATTAATACAAACATCGAAAAAACTCCTTTATTTGAAGTAAAAGACAAAAAATCACCCTCTTTCACACCTTTATTAACCCCAAAACACCCCTTCAAGTCCGACGTAATCCACACGAGATCACACAATGATTCCAGCTATGCTACATCTGAAGTCATAGCAAGTGGCTATAGAACATGACCACCCGCTGTGGGCTTCAGGCAGAGATTGAGCCATGCGATCACTGGTGACATTGTGTCGCCCCAGGGGTGATGATACTTTTCGGGGACGCCACAAGTCTTGTACGATTTGACAACAGGTAATGTTAGTTTTTATTTAATATATCATGACGCCACTCACGGCTTGCGGTCAGGGATGAAGAGGACCGCCGCTGCAGCTTTTATGAGCATCTGGGGCTGATGGGGTCTGCAGCCAGATAGTGTAGCCTCCCATGAGTGAGGCAGGCCCCAGGGGCTCGGGTGAGCGGGGTAGCGGGTCCCGGAATAATTCAGTCTCAGTGCAGAAAGTCTTTCAACTCGTTTTTACTCACTTAGATGTTGTTGTGAGCTGACCCAGGCGTTGCTGTGATTAACCAGGTAAAAACCAAGGCTCCTTCGGGCCAGTCTGAGGGTAACCTGTTAGCTTGCCTTCCTAGCACTTCTTTATTCGGATAACCCCTGACTTGAAGTACCATGGGGTCTATCCAGGAAGTCGCAACTGCCTTTTCTCCCCTGTGTTTGGCCCATTTGCCGGCAGCATGGACTAGGTGAGATGGCTTCAGGCTCAGTCTCCTTATGGGTCCCTGCGTTGCTGCTGAGGCTCGGACTCTGAGAAGTTGGTGAGGTACTTGTAGTTCCCCTCACCGACAGGTTTAGCAGATAGTTAAACTGGAGTCTGCTCTAGGGACCTGTTCCCCGTACGTGCCTAGTCACCAGGAGCACCGTACTCTATCTACCAAGTGACCGTTCTCCCCCTCCAACGGTTACTACCCTCGTGCAGTGTCTGACTAGTGGCCGCGCGTGTATCCCTTAGCAACCGCCACTCACCACTACCAGACTGGCTCGCTCCCCTCCTTTCCTGACAACCTCTGCACTTTAGCTCCCAGCCCCTCCATTACACCCCTTGACAAGAATTGAAGGCCAGACCCCTCTAGAGACTGCCCAAGGGTCCCCTCTAAAGGTGTGGGAGACCTGTGTCTGTGCGTAAACACCTCATTCTGGCCCTTATGAATACCTGGAAGTACTGTCCCAGCATGGGTGCAGTACTCAATGGTGCCTGACCAGGTCAGGGGCGCCACAACATCACTCAGGTAAGTTGCGGGCACATCCGGAGGTTCTCACGTCCCTCTAACTGTGACCACAGGTAACCTGAGGTGGGGTCACTGAGTTTAATGAAGCACCTTGAAGTAAAGTTACCTGCGGTCACAGGTCAAAGGCTGTGGGAACCGCCAGCTGTGCCCACAACTTACCTGAGTGACATCACCGCTCATGGCGGCTCAGACTCTGCCTGAAGTCCACAGCGGGCAGTCAAGTTCCATGATCGCGTGCTGTGAATTCAGATGTAGCAGAGCTGAAATCATCGCGGTACCTAGTGTGGATTACGACAGACCTGCAAGGGTGTTTTGGGGGTTAATAAAGTAGTTAAAGAGGGTGGTGGGACTTTTATGTATTTTATTTCAAATAAAGGATTTTTTCAGTGTTTGTGTTTATATTTTTTCATTTACAGATTAGTAATGGGGGGTTTCCACAGATGCCTTCCATTACTAATCTAAGGCTTAGTGGCAGCTGTAAGCTGCGATTAAACTCTTATTACCCTGATTGCCACCACACCAGGGCAATTGGGAAGAGCTGGGTAAATCTAATCTAATATATAATGGATGCAGTAATCCTGGGTGACTGCAGGCTGCTTTTTTTAGGCTGGGGGGGCAATAATCATAGGTCTCCCCAGCCTGAGAATACCCCCAGCAGTAGAGTTTTATCATGGCTGGGTATCAAAATTGCACTCCATTTTTAAATAATTTATTTAAATATTAAAAAAAAAAAAAAGCCTCATGCGGTTCCTCTTATTTTGATACACAGCCAAGATTAGCAAATGGCTGGGGGCTGCAGCCTGTAACCATAGGCTTTATCTGTGCTGAGTATCATAATATGGGGGGGCCCTATGCCAAATATTTCATTTATTGATTTATTTTTATACCATGATAGACGCACACAACGTCTGTGATTGGAAGATGTCATCTAACACTCAGGGTAGGGGCACATCTGACTGCAACCAATCACAGACACCGGTGGGCAGGAAAAGCAGTGTATATACAATGAAGGTAATGAGGGGTCCCAGAAGAGAATGAGCGGCCTGGAAGCAGTTACAGCCTGCTTGCTCCTATCCCAATATCCATTATACCACTATTTTTAATCTCCAGATTCTATTCCCCATAGACTTATATGGGGACCAGCGTTTGGCCAGATATCCGGGATAATTTATGGGCTGGAACCGGTGGTTTTTTTTAACCCGGTTAAACACACCGGTCTCAGTTATCTGCAAGTCCGCCCATCTCTACTTGTGGTATTTCTTTTCTGGCTACATGCAGCCTAAAGTAATGCTGTTGGGTTTTGTTAATGCACAAGGTGATATTTTCAGAATGTGAACCACCATCCTTGGTCCTGAAGTCTAGTAGGATTGTTGTTGGATGAAAAATTATACATTTATTGTTCTCTGTGTCTCCCACCCCAACATCCTACTAATATATGATAAATTAGTTAGAGACCCATTAGTTATAAGACCCATTAGCTAAAAAATGCATAAAAATGGGACTTAATGCATGTGGCAACCCAACCATCTATTCTATGACAACCCTTGGCCTCATGTCAAATCCTATCAGGATGAAAGGATAGTGCACAGAAAATGAGTTTCACATTGTACTTTAGTAGCCATTGTTACTGTTACTGTCGTGGGCGGGGAGGAGGGTGTCAGCACACCGCGCTCGCCCCCTTCTGCTCGGGTCCGGCGGCTGCTGCTCAGTGGTGGCTCGAGCCGTAGGCCGGATCCCGGGGGTTTCTCGAGCGGCACTCCTCGCCCGTGAGTGAAAGGGGGGTTGTTGGTGAGGGGATGATTATTGTCCGTGACGCCACCCACGGTTGTGGTGATTTCACCACCGCTGCTCTATGCGGGGCTCCCGGGGATGGTGATGCGGAGCAGCCAGGTGTTGTGTTGCCCCTCCGTGGGCAGGGGTTGGTGATCCCGGGGCCCTGGTGATGGTGAGGGAGGTGCGGGACCTGGTGGGCGCAGGGACGCGGGGGCAGCGCTGTGCCTTGCGGCACTGTGGTACTCACTCAGCCTGAGACGTGGACACAGTTTGTACGGTAAACCAAACGGCTGGTAGGACGGTCCCACAGACGGCTGCACCTGCACTCCCGGTAGGTGACGGTGATGTCCCTCTTCCTTGCACCTATGGTTGACTTGTGGTAGCGGTGGATTCCCTCCGGTTACCCGCTCCCCGACTACAATCTGGGCCGGAGGAGCTCTACACTTTGCCCGCAGGCGCTGGCCCTGAGAAACTGGTGCCGTGGCGGTGGCGGTGTCTCTCTGCTTCAGGTTGGGCTGTTGCCTTCAGTCGGGACTTGGTTGTTGGGGGATCTACGCCCCCTTCACTGACGGATTCGGCAAATTTGGCGACTCCTAGCCTTGCCGGGGTCCGAGAGGCCCCTGCCCTGGTGCTGACTGTCCTTCGGAACACTGCTCCAGACCACCGGGCACACAGCCAACGGGGTCCTTCCAGGAACTTCCAAACGGTCCCCCTCCAGACAGTCACCGCCGTCGCTGACCTTGCTGATCTGGCCCTACACAAAGCTGGACCCTTCAGGCTTTCATCCTCTTCTGTCCCTTCACTTGCTTTTCTCCTTTTTCCACTTTTCTACTTTTACTCTCACTTTGTTGTTTACTTTTGCCCTGTCTAGACTACTCCTCCACTCCTTCCACTTCCTCCTCCCTGACTAGACTGCCTGGTTCCTCCCGCCTCCAGAGCTGTGACCTCCTCGGTGGGCGGAGCCAACCGCCTGGCCCACCCCCTGGTGTGAATCATCAGCCTCTGGAGGAAGGCAACAAGGATTTGTAGTTTAGCTGTGATGTGCCTACCTGGGGTGTGGGGTGTGGTGGTGTCGTGACCTGTGACCCCTGGCTTGCCCAGGGCGTCACATTCCCCCTTAGCAAAATGCAGACCGTCCGCGGGCTGCCGTCCTACACCGGTTTTATTTTTCTGAAAAAGATAACATTTGGAAAATCAACATATTTACATTTTTAATCATTCTTCCCAAGACGGGAGGCACATTTCTTTTAACGTTACAAACGGTTTACGGTTACGGTTTCCGCTCTCTCCCACCCAAGCAACCTGGCCCTGATGCTGCCCCTAAAGCCCAGGCAGCACCCCTTGACCCACAGTCCAGCACAAGTTACCCGAGCGGGATCTGTCCTTCCCCTCCAGAGGGTAGCCACCGGTTCCTTTGGTGGCTGGGCCCTAGCCTGCTCTGCTGAGGGCCCTCCCTCCAACCTGCCTCTCCGGAGGCGGCATGGCGGAAAACGGTAACGGTAAACAACATATTTACAAGCCACTTAACGTTTGTGGTGCCCTGCAAGTTCACGGGCTTGTCCATGGATAGTTCCCATGCCAAAACTTTAAACGGTCCCCACGGGGACAACGGTGCCGGCTCCAGCCGGTTCAATCACAAGCAAATCTGGTTACTGTTCGGTAATTATCATTTTTCTTATCATTTTCAACTTTTCAACAAACAAACTAAAGAATGGTGGTCCCAACGGGGACGGTGCAGCGGGCATCCGCTGCCCTTGAGGCGGCTACCACCGCAGGGGGTCGGCCCACTCCGAGACCGAGCGGTACATGGGATTTTCCTACCACTGGCAGTTCAACCCCGAACCGCTGACAGCCGTTAGGAATGGCGGCGGAGGCGGCATACTTGGGACCTCTTCCTCCATCAACGACATCCCCTTCGGACCTCCAGCCGCGGTGCTGATGTCTGTCTCCCACTCAATCAGGGCCGGTTCTGGGGTTTGGGTGGACTGATCGCGACGCGGCACGGCCGCAGCGGCCCCTTGCTCACGGGCCCCCACTACGGCAACCATCCTTCGCATCTCTGCCTTCCAATCCATCAGCTGCTGCAGGCTCTGCGCCCTCACCTTCACGCAGAATCGGCCCAACTCCCGCTCCAGCCACGCAGCGGTCCCGGCGGGGAGCTCACCCGGGCCGCAGTCCTCAAAAGCTACTCCGCCTCGTTTCCCCCAGAGCTTGGGTACTCCGGTGGTGGGTATTCCCGCACTCCAATTCGAGGACGCTGCCATTTCTCCATTCGTGTCACCGTCTTTTGTTTTAGCTGCGTTGTTACATGCAGCCAGCCGCCATCGCGTCCCCCTTAGCTCTTTCCGGCCCCTCCTCTCTCGGGGCGGGGTTTTGACCTTCGCGCCTCTACTGCTCGAGAAGACGCTCGAGCGGGAACTTTTCGCGCCAAATATGGCGGCTTCTGAAATTTTCCTGCCGGATACCTCCGGCGGTAACAAGGCGCACCTCTACCAGACGGCAGAGCGGTAAGATCCTGTTCGTGACGCCAAGTTGTCGCGGGCGGGGAGGAGGGTGTCAGCACACCGCGCTCGCCCCTTCTGCTCGGGTCCGGCGGCCGCTGCTCAGTGGTGGCTCGAGCCGTAGGCCGGATCCCGGGGGTTTCTCGAGCGGCACTCCTCGCCCGTGAGTGAAAGGGGGGTTGTTGGGTGAGGGGATGATTATTGTCCGTGACGCCACCCACGGTTGTGGTGATTTCACCACCGCTGCTCTATGCGGGGCTCCCGGGGATGGTGATGCGGAGCAGCCAGGTGTTGTGTTGCCCCTCCGTGGGCAGGGGTTGGTGATCCCGGGGCCCTGGTGATGGTGAGGGAGGTGCGGGACCTGGTGGGCGCAGGGACGCGGGGGCAGCGCTGTGCCTTGCGGCACTGTGGTACTCACTCAGCCTGAGACGTGGACACAGTTTGTACGGTAAACCAAACGGCTGGTAGGACGGTCCCACAGACGGCTGCACCTGCACTCCCGGTAGGTGACGGTGATGTCCCTCTTCCTTGCACCTATGGTTGACTTGTGGTAGCGGTGGATTCCCTCCGGTTACCCGCTCCCCGACTACAATCTGGGCCGGAGAAGCTCTACACTTTGCCCGCAGGCGCTGGCCCTGAGAAACTGGTGCCGTGGCGGTGGCGGTGTCTCTCTGCTTCAGGTTGGGCTGTTGCCTTCAGTCGGGACTTGGTTGTTGGGGGATCTACGTCCCCTTCACTGACGGATTCGGCAAATTTGGCGACTCCTAGCCTTGCCGGGGTCCGAGAGGCCCCTGCCCTGGTGCTGACTGTCCTTCGGAACACTGCTCCAGACCACCGGGCACACAGCCAACGGGGTCCTTCCAGGAACTTCTAAACGGTCCCCCTCCAGACAGTCACCGCCGTCGCTGACCTTGCTGATCTGGCCCTACACAAAGCTGGACCCTTCAGGCTTTCTTTCTCTTCTGTCCCTTCACTTGCTTTTCTCCTTTTTCCACTTTTCTACTTTTACTCTCACTTTGCTGTTTACTTTTGCCCTGTCTAGACTACTCCTCCACTCCTTCCACTTCCTCCTCCCTGACTAGACTGCCTGGTTCCTCCCGCCTCCAGAGCTGTGACCTCCTCGGTGGGCGGAGCCAACCGCCTGGCCCACCCCCTGGTGTGAATCATCAGCCTCTGGAGGAAGGCAACAAGGATTTGTAGTTTAGCTGTGATGTGCCTACCTGGGGTGTGGGGTGTGGTGGTGTCGTGACCTGTGACCCCTGGCTTGCCCAGGGCGTCACATTACTTTATGAAAAAGGTCATTAAGTGAGTAAAGTGAGTATTTTTCAAATCAATTCTCAAATGAGCTCCATACAGCCCTGAGCAACAGTATACACGTAAAGACTGAAGACCCTAATTCTACATTTCTTATACTTTTAAATATGTTCAATTTATATGCTTATTTCTTTGCGCTCAGATTTTTCATTCATTCATTCATTCACTCATTCATTTATGAGATCCAAACTACCATGCAATGAAAGGTTGAGTGCATTCAAAAAAGCAATCTGTAAGAGCCATAGCATAATTAAAGTCATACATAAACTCTGTATGTATATGTAGCGCCCTGGAAAACCAGGTAGTGGCACATATAGCCCCCACAGAACACGAATCCCACAAAGGATAACAGCAGCTGACCTGAAACCCTAGTCAACCCCCTCAGGGTAGGACAGACACACCAGTGGGCGGAACCAGGCGGATAGGGAACGCCCACCTAGGGGTCTGGAGCGCCCGAGCAGGAAAAAGAGTCAGATAAGATTGTGTTAACGTTCAAGTGGAGTGGAGGTGCCAAACTGACAGGTGCCAGGGTCGAAGCCCTGACACCTTAGTAGGTGGCAGACGGTGGCCAGGGTCTGCAGGAGACGGGAAGATGGCTGTGGGGATCCAAGGTGGACCAGGACAGGGTTGTAGCCTGCCGGTACCGACACCGGAGAACCGACCCGGAAACCATGTGCACAGAGGGGGTACTTGGACCCTGAAGGCAGGACCGGCACTGACGGCCTAGCTAATTAACCAATTGAGGGCAGGATTATAGGTCCTGTCCCAACCTAAGTCTCGAAAAGTAGACAACCACCCGCCGAGAGGGATAGGGCAACCGCCAGGGACACTGATCCCAAGGATCAGTGTCAGACGGGCACGGCTCCTAACCAGAGGACTGGGAGCGGACTCCTGCGTTTCACACCGGGAAGTCCTATCTACAAAACAGTGCAGAGGAGAGAGACTTTGGCTACCAAACCCGGGTGTGGGATCAGATACACCAGTCTGCGGCAGCCGGCCACCATCACCTTGGTTTACCACAGGACTCATGTGCTTTATTCCACCGTGAGTAACATCCCCGGCCTGACCGGGTACGCTGGCCCCTGCAATCACAATCCTCAGCATAGAGACACTGGGCCCGGGGGCGTCCATCCCTACCCATGGAGGGGTTAACATCCAGCTGCCATCACATCTCTCCGGGTCTCCCATAACCGCAGCGGTGGTGCCATACCTCACCACACACCGTGGGTGGCGTCACAGACAACTTACAACTAATCCTGTACAAATACGTCCCCATTTTATTGGGAGTGTCCGCGCGACCACCGGATTTTGAGAACCCCTCGAGCCATACCGTAGATCCGGATCCGAGCAGTGGTGGCTGCTGGCGTGGGGGCGGCACACCCCGAAACTTGGCGTCACTAACAGGATTCTTACCCATTCACTTACTCAGTGAAAGTGTGCCTTGTTCTGGACTGTCAGCAGTGCTCCGCTGCAAAATTTTTGAAAGCCGCCATCTTTGCCGCCATTTTTGGGCGTGAAAAACAACAGCCCAGAGTCTTCTTCCCCAAGAAAGGGCGCGAAGCTGAAGCCCCCTAGAAACAAGGCCATAAGAAAAACCCTGAGGCCGAAATCGAAACTAGCAAGCCGCATCAGAGGACTGCTCCCGAAAAACCAGGGGGCGGGCAAGAACAGCGGCATGTGATCTGAAGAAATCAGAGGCAGAGACACCAGGACTCTGCCATCTTCCATTCCTGGACACCACCTAGTGAGGATGTCTGACCGGTCCGGCAACCCGAAGATGGAAGGATTTGCCCCCAGGACTGCCGACTGGGTAGAAGCCCAGACAGAATGGATGTGCCGAAGAATTCAGGCCCAGGCCAACTTTCTGCTAAAAAGATGGACGGTCGAGATGCATGAACTGGCTGCAGCTGTCAGGGCCCACGATGTGGAGATGACTTCGGAGGAGCCGGTAAGTGACCCACGCCCCTATGTCCCACCAGGACCAGCCCAACAGGCTGAGGAGCCCGGTCTGCCCCCATGCGCCATGCCGCCTCCCTCGCTGCCCGTACCTGTAGTTGGTGCCCCGCTCGGTCCGCTGCCACAAGCCACGGCAGCGGTACCCATTCTATCTGCCTGTGAGGGCCCGGCAATGGTGCCCTCGGGCCATGAGCACAACACCGCTCCGGCACCTGTAGCAGCCCCGCGAAAGATCAAAGCCCGGAAGACATCCCCTCCGACCCCGAGCCCGACCGCACCAGAGATGACATAATTCCCGATCCAGCAGAAGGCAGCGCACTCAATGACATCGGCCCCGGCAATCCGCCCGGCCGCAGCAAAGGTGACGCCCGACCGGAAGTCAGCAATGACGCCGGCCGCTTCCCAGTACCCGGTCCTGGCTGAGGCGCAACCGGGATACACCTTCAGGGCGGCAGAGCAGGCCGCGGATCAACGTAGCCCTCTTCCACTTCACGTGAGCCGGGTCGTAGCTGGCAGTGAGGGCGTCTGGATGGTCCAAGCCCCTGAGCAGCAGGAGGCAGAGTGCGGAACCCGTACCCCGTACTGTCAGGGCCCACGATGTGGAGATGACTTCGGAGGAGCCGGTAAGTGACCCACGCCCCTATGTCCCACCGGGACCAGCCCAAAAGGCTGAGGAGCCCGGTCTGCCCCCATGCGCCATGCCGCCTCCCTCGCTGCCCGTACCTGTAGTTGGTGCCCCGCTCAGTCCGCTGCCACAAGCCACGGCAGCGGTACCCATTCCATCTGCCTGTGAGGGCCCGGCAATGGTGCCCTCGGGCCATGAGCACAACACCGCTCCGGCACCTGTAGCAGCCCCGCGAAAGATCAAAGCCCGGAAGACATCCCCTCCGACCCCGAGCCCGGCAGTACCAGAGATGACATAATTCCCGATCCAGCAGAAGGCAGCGCACTCAATGACATCGGCCCCGGCAATCCGCCCGGCCACAGCAAAGGTGACGCCCAACCGGAAGTCAGCAATGACGCCGGCCGCTTCCCAGTACCCGGTCCTGGCTGAGGCGCAACTGGGATACACCTTCAGGGCGGCAGAGCAGGCCGCGGATCAACGTAGCCCTCTTCCACTTCACGTGAGCCGGGTCGTAGCTGGCAGTGAGGGCGTCTGGATGGTCCAAGCCCCTGAGCAGCAGGAGGCAGAGTGCGGAACCCGTACCCCGTACTGTCAGGGCCCACGATGTGGAGATGACTTCGGAGGAGCCGGTAAGTGACCCACGCCCCTATGTCCCACCGGGACCAGCCCAACAGGCTGAGGAGCCCGGTCTGCCCCCATGCGCCATGCCGCCTCCCTCGCTGCCCGTACCTGTAGTTGGTGCCCCGCTCAGTCCGCTGCCACAAGCCACGGCAGCGGTACCCATTCCATCTGCCTGTGAGGGCCCGGCAATGGTGCCCTCGGGCCATGAGCACAACACCGCTCCGGCACCTGTAGCAGCCCCGCGAAAGATCAAAGCCCGGAAGACATCCCCTCCGACCCCGAGCCCGGCAGTACCAGAGATGACATAATTCCCGATCCAGCAGAAGGCAGCGCACTCAATGACATCGGCCCCGGCAATCCGCCCGGCCACAGCAAAGGTGACGCCCAACCGGAAGTCAGCAATGACGCCGGCCGCTTCCCAGTACCCGGTCCTGGCTGAGGCGCAACCGGGATACACCTTCAGGGCGGCAGAGCAGGCCGCGGATCAACGTAGCCCTCTTCCACTTCACGTGAGCCGGGTCGTAGCTGGAAGTGAGGGCGTCTGGATGCTCCAAGCCCCTGAGCAGCAGGAGGCAGAGTGCGGAACCCGTACCCCGTACTGGGAGCGGCAGCAGCAAAGCTGAAGATGGAGATCGCAGCCAGGGAGAAGCGGAAGGCCGAAGTACTGAGCAGGACCATCCGGGAGAAGGAGAACCTCCGGCAGGCAACATTCCGGGTGCGGGGCCTGATGTTCCAAGGACAGGTCCGGCATTTTAATCCCCAAAAAGAATGGGGCTTTATCTATTAACCAGGCCTGGAGGCCGAGATTTTTATATCCTGGAGGGATGTGGCCCCTCATTTGTCCACGGGTTACCCGGATCGTGATCTGTAGCCAGGAGAGCGGTCTCCTATACCCGACATTGCGGAGAGAGGGGGTGGTTCGCCTTCGATGTAAGGAAGTGGGGCAAGATGGATAAGCAAGTGTGTATCCACCCCCATCCGCCATCTTAAGCAAGTAAAGTTGTTATGGTAGCGGTTCCCGGCTACCCCAGTTACAGTTATACCGTTTAATACACCATAGCTTTGGACTGGAAATCCAACCCAAAAAACTTTTGGGCCCTATAAATAATTAATGGCCAACCTTTCTTGTCCACGGCAGCCACTGAAGAGGCTTATTGGAGGAAGGGCCTGCGGTGGAGTCGACCGAGGCCCAGTCACTACTAAAACCAGTGACTAACCTCCAGGCCAGGGGTCCCCGGACTTGGGAACCCGTGACAAGGATTGCAGGGTAAGGAACTTTTTACCCGGCCCGTGTGGGCGTCACCCGGACCCGTTCCTGGACTTGGGAAAAGGGGTGCCAACCAGTTTTTAGAGGTGGCACCAGGGTGAGGTTTGTTTGGGTGGGAGCAACAAGAAGGTGGCCCGGTCCGTCCCGTTCCGTTTCAATGTGCAACGTTTAAGAAATGTGCTCCCGTAAGGGAAGAAAAAATGTAAATATGTTATTATACTTGTAAATTTGCCTTTTTTCTATTTTTAAAGTTTCCCGTTAAAATACAGTAAATGGTGGTGGTCGGACAGTCCGTGGACGGCCTGTATTCAACCAAGGGGGAATGTAGCGCCCTGGAAAACCAGGTAGTGGCACATATAGGCCCAATCCCACAAAGGATTACAGCAGCCGACCTGAAACCCTAGTCACCCCCCTCAGGGAAGGACAGACACACCAGTGGGCGGAACCAGACGGATACATACACTATCGGGTTGAAGCTTATTCTGATTCAGAACAGTGCATGTTAGTCCCCATAATCCCAATCTTTCTTCATTATAGGGAACCTTTCATCAGTGTTTTCCCCACATAAACTTACCACCGTGTAATTTTCTCTTTTTCTTACTTCCCTAAAAACCCTCTATAGCACCTCTGCTGCTCCACTTACCTTATAGAAAATAGCTTGAAATTGCCCTGTATGATTAAAAATGAGCACCGCATGGTTCAATGGGCTTCTCCGGTCCCTACTCTGTTCTCCAGCCGTCCCTGCACCTCTCATTGATATGGATAACATCTCCTATGTTATCCAAAGGGACAACCAAGACCAGTGCCGCTGATCAGAAGTCCATACAGTAGTTAACCCTAAGGAAAGATTGCCATGTGTCCTCTGCACAGGAGACACAAGCAACCTTCCCTCCTGTTGAGTAAGGGTAAGCACACACGGCAAGTAATACAGAGTGAGTGGAATGCGATAAAAAAATCACATTCCACTCGGACCAGTATTACTCTATGGGTACGGTTCCACTAGCGTATGACTCATACGAGTCTCTCATCAGTATCACCCGACACAGCCGCACACTCTCCAACAGGAACGGGTCAGCTGCATGTATTTCTATACAGCTGAGGCGCTCCTGTCCGGAGATTGTGTGGCCCTGCCGGGAGATACTGATGACAGATTTGCAAGAGTCATACACAAGTGGAACCATACCCTAAGGGGCAGCTTCCATGAGCGATTTTTTTCTCAACCCTAATCGGACCGAGAAGACAATCGCAGCATGCTGCCGGTGGAATGCGATCTTGTTTCAATCTCACCCATTCAAGTCTATGGGTGCGAGAGAAACTTCGCATTGCACTTGCATTACATTGGAGTGCAATGCGATTCTCACATCAGCCGGCAATGGAAGAGATAGGGAGATAAATCCCTCCCACTCCTCCGCAGCGCCAACCCTCCCCTCCACAGTGCCAGCCCTCCCCTCCGCAGTGCCGGCCCTCCCCTCCACAGCTGTGTCTGATCGCAGGATTGAACTACAGTCGCATGACACTCGGCTCCCGCTGTGCTGTGAGCGTGAGCCAAGTGTCATGCCACCACTCGCACTAATCCCTGTGTGGCCACAGCCTTAATGTATGGATTCAGTGGCTTACTATGCTGGGTCTTTGAACCTAACTAAGTGCATAGTTGTTGATTAGCATTGTTACTTTATTTTTGGGCTCTAGGCTAGCTTTATTACCAACTTCTATTTGATCTCAATATCCACACGAAGAGTAGTAGTCCGCCCTCCTGTAGATAAACACTATTTAGATTTCATAATTGTTGTGTTAATCTATTTGCAATAAACTCTAGTATATATTAATGGAATCACAGACTCCATCTTTCTACTGGGTTTAACTTTTTAAACTCAGGTCTAAGCAAGGAATTTATATGCATATTATATCCATGTGTTTATGGACTCAATATTGGTGGCATTAAAACTGTATATAATGTCTTTTTCCAAGTGAAAGAGAAATGTTCCATGGATACAAGTAATGCAACAACACTATGACAAGATCTCATGCAATTCAGGAAACTTGATTTCTGGATTTATGACAATTTGTTATATATGTTGAGAAAATAATGGTAAACATCTTTCAAGGCTTCTTCACTCAACTATGAACTGGCTCAGGTCCAGCACACATGAACGCTATCCGACTTTAAGAACATGCTTACATGCAAACATTTAATACTTCTTGCAATCAATCATAAGACCAATTTTGGGCCCCTTCTGTTTATTACATTTTATTTATTCGTCACTCTTTTCAGAAGAATTTCAGAGAAAGATTTCTAAGAAGTAAATCACAGAAGAACTGAAAACAATTTAACAGATCACAAGAGATTTCTTCCTTCAGATGGCTTGTGAGCCTAAATTATTCTACATATAGCATTTCCTCTCTCCTCTTTTCCCAAGAACAAACTCCCCATTTTATCTGATGTTCAGCTTCTTATCTTTAGTAAGGAGGATGCTATGAAGTTCCCCAGGGAAGGCCACAGGATGGAAAACTGTCCTGGCGATGCCTATCAGTCTTATTGCTGTGCTTTTAAAGTTTTTGTAGCTAAGTAGAATCGGGTAATAATGTTATGGTACTATTACTCTCTAATTATGATCCAACCATTAATACAAAGTTTATTTTGTAATGAGGGGACGGGAAGTGAGGAGATATATATACAGTATGTTGTATGAACAGCCCAATATAAGTATTTCAAATGGGTATGTAAATAAACAAGAATCAGATTGAGCACATTGTATATTTTGCCGAGTTCATCCTTCTTGTTGGTTACAATATGGCACTCGGATTATGCTAGACTTGGAAAAAGTAGAGCTGCCCAACTTACTCTCTAATTTACCAACGTTATTTTTTTAGCTTGTGTGATGCTTCAAATTTTGGAAGAAAAGTGACTCAGATGGCATTGTTTAGCCCAAGAAGTTACCACACTCTTGCAAATACCAAATGTATTGATAGGTATGTGAGAGGTCTTTTATGCCCTTTTAAAGTGTCTTGTGGCTCTTGTTGGTAAAGTGGCTTTCCACTCAAGAAGGGTAGAAGAAATGAAGGTGAGCACGGGAGATAATTCAACATCAGTTTTACTCACGAAGAGGGAATAAGCTAGGTGGTTATAAATTCTTACAAGTGACAATGAACTTGGCGGTTTCAAGAATCTTACAAGAGGTAATCACTTGACTTGAAGAGGGGTAATTAGATTATTTGGCACAAATAGTAGTGGGCTGACACTTGAGACATTTCTCTGACACTTGATACAGCCTGCTGATAATCTTCTCAGTTTTTGGGTCGCTCTCAATGCAGTAAAGTACACATTCTCAGTGCTTTTTTTGGTTTGGGAATTCCTCGCCTACTGACAGGTGCACTATTTTCTTATGAAAATAAGTGTCTGTGGTCTGTCATAGCAACTAGAGATGGGCCTATTGATTTGCAGGGCTCCGGTCTATCGCAGGTTCCCGAACCTCTTACCTTCCGGATCCCCAACATGACTTTTGATTAATCAGGCTGGCACAACATCCTCTGTGTCACATACCACAATAAGGAGGTTACACCAGTTCTGGATAATGATGGATCCCGGATGGTAAGACTTTCGTGAGCCTCCCACTCAGAGGCCAGAACCTACTGACCTGGCCTATGGACCAGAGTTTCCACAAATCGATCCGTCCATCTATGGTGGCAACTGTAATCTCTTTGCACATGGCTAATCTTCTCCTATCCAATGGTTGAAGGCTTCACTCAGAAATAAGCCTTCTCTGCTCAACTCAATTTTTCTGGTCACTCTAAAGCCCTGGAATAGTGCATCTTACGAATGTGCACTACTTATCTCCAACTTGCTAGTTATTTATGGAGCAACCATTTTGCTTTCTCCTACACAGCTTCTACAACTTCTGCTTGTTTGCACAGTCTGTGTATCTCAATTCTACTATCAAAAAGGCAGGAACTTTTTTGCTCTCTGCAATGTTATGAGGGGGATGTGACTGCACTTATAGCACTGACCCCACAATGCATGTACACTAGCCGATAATTGGAAACACTCACTCCTGTCCTGTGTAAGCCGGCGAACAAGCAAAATGTTTATTCTTTGAGTGACATGATTTTTAAGCTTGATTAAAAATCATCATTCTCGGCAGCCCATCATCCTGTTTAAACAAGACATGCGCTGCCATGAACAATTATATTTTATGTGTACTGAACAAACATATTAAAAATACTAGTGATTGGTCTGTTTAAACAGGTTATTAAACAACTGCTGATCAGTTTACATGTATGCACTCAGGGAAGAAAAAACTCAAAAGACACAGCACAACCCTTGCTCCTAAACGGGACACTTATGACCTCACCAGTGGTACCTACTGGCATCTTACTTATGCATTACTTGACCCAGAGTCTAACTCCTATATACCTATAAGGGGTTTCCAGTTAAAATATGTTATCACCTATCTGCAGGATAGGTGATAATTTCTAGATCGGTGGCTGTCCGGCTGCAGGGACCACCATTGGCAGAATGGGGAACTTTTATCCCTGTTACAATGGTGCGACAGTATGCATTCTCGAACATCACTACATTCATTCCCTATGGGACTGGCAAGTTTTGCCCTTGGATTGTTCTGGCATCCCAATAGAAATGATTGGAGTTGCTTCTGGGTGTCCAATCTGCCGATCCATTTTAGAATTTAGATAAATACTTCCAATGTTGACTGACATGCTGGATCTCAGCTTCAGAGCAAAATCCTGACTGATGATAGCCCATTCTTGTCTAATCAGCGCTTAGAGTTGATCAAAATTTCTGTGGTTTTTTTCCCCACTCACTTTTTGAGCACTGACCCCAGATTCTCTATGCAATTGAGATCTGGTAAGATTTCCTAGTCAAAGACCCAACATTTACAGTTGAAACCAGATACACTACATACACTATCTAAAAAGACACTTCTGCATGTTTTTCTCATTATCTGGCATGAAATCAGAATAAACCTTTCCAGTTTTAGGTCAAATAGGAACCAAAATTATTTATATTTGCCAAATGCCAGAATAATGAGAAATAATGTTTTATGGCATTTTTCTTACTTTCTGCAAAGTCCAAAGTTTACATATATTTCATTAGTATTTGGCACCATTGCCCTTAAACTGTATGACTTGGGTCAAACATTTTGGATATCCTTCCACAAGCTTCTCACAATAGTTGGTAGGAATTTGGGCCCATTCCTCCTGACAGAAAGTGTGTAACTGAGCCATGTTTGTCGGTTGACTTCCTTGCACCAGCCTTTTCAGCTTTGCCCATAAATTTTCAATAGGATTGAGATCAGGACTTTGTGATGGCCACTCCAAAACATTGACTTTGTTATTCTCAATCCACTTAGTAACCAGTCTGGCAGTATGTTTGGGTCATTGTCCATTTTGAAGACTCATTTCCACCCAAGCTTTAAGTTCCTGGCTGATGTCTTGAGATGTTGCTTCAGTATTGCCACATAATCTTCTTTCCTCATTATACCATCTATTTTTTGAAGTGCACCAGTCCCTCCTGCAGCAAAATAACCCCACAACATGATGCTGTCACACCCGTGTTTCACATTTGGGATGGGATGGGTCCTTCGGCTTCAGTGTACGAGCCTGTATCCAAGGCAGACATATGACTAATGATGTTCATAGCACATCATGGGTCGTAAAAAGGGCTAAGCTAAAAGTATCACATTCCTGATCTGTGTGGAGTACAAAACCAAGTGTACAATTGTGTAGATAGCCCAATCTTATATCGTCTGTATTGCTCTGGATTAAAAAAGAATCCTCTTTGTATACACTGCTTCATAATGACATTATGAGGACTATAGTATATTTTTAAGATTTTCTGGTTAAAAGGTAGGGAAATCTTCATACAAGACACCAGATAACTAATATACTGTATCCATCAGTTACGAAAAATGCTGCATATGCACTTTTCCCTAGACTTACTAGACTGAGCCAGCTACATATTTTCCAGCCTGATTTCAACTTGTAGAATAGCTGCCATGAAATGACATGGAAAGCCGAGTAAAGCCAGGCCAGCAGAAATGTTATTTCTACATAAATATTCAGTGTAATTATGACCTATCAGGAACAGGTTAAGAAGACATAGTATAGATTAAAAGGATAGCGAAAAGGAAATTCTAAAGTAAGTGCCACCTTAAAGGAAAAACACCAGTGCAAGTGAGCAGAGTGTGAACAATACCTAAAGACATTGTTTTTATAGAGTGGCTTTAACTTCTACTTATTTGGATGCCAATCCCCCCATATGATGTATTTTTCAGTCTTATCTGGAGTAATAATTTGCAAATGATAAATGTATAGACCAGTGTTTTGGTATTGTCTGGGGCATATCATTATATCATCTGTTCAGCAGTGATTTATAAAACATATGTTTAGAAATAAAAAGTTTTTTCTGCTCACTTGATGTAGAAATATACTGATATTTTGTTCTAGTTTTTGTCCTTGTGCTCTCGTTGCAGGTAATTTTGTATCAAACAGTCATTTTATTCAATTACTTGCTTAGATTATGACTGTGTATTGTCAGACTTCATTACTGCGCATTATCACATATCAGCCACCAGATCTGACAGTATATGATGGTTACAGGTTACGCTAACGAATGGTTTGCAGAGATAATTAGTTCACCTAAAGAAACAGTAAGAAAATACTCTTAGTACAAACTAAGGACACAGTAAATGAGTTCTATTTCCCCCTTCATAGCAAGGGGGTTAAGCGTCTCCGCCTCTGGATCCAGAAGGATGCACAGAAAAGGCAGGAGGGATTTTACTTTTGAAGGGCTGAGCCTATACCTCCCCCCTTTTCTTTCCCTTAATGAAAACAGTCTGCATTAGAAGAAGTTGGGAGACTGGATATCATAGCAGCAGAGTCTGCAGGAAATTACAAGACTGGCACATACAGTAAGTTATCAAGCTCTCTCTCCTCTGACTTCAAGACTAACAAATCACACAGCCATAGGGGAAGGGATATGTCTGTATATATTTAAGAGCGTCCTTCTTAAGTACGTGTCCTAAGACACAGCTGGCGTGTGGCTTGCAGGCAATTTTTTTTTTATCTGGAATTCAAAAGCTTTTGGTAAGTGAACTTGTTTTACTGTGAACTTAACATCCTATAACGACCACTCTGTACTATATGTCTTGAAACGCTCTCCAACACCAAGTATGTTTGTGTTTTATGTTATTTAGTATCTACACCACTGAAACGTTAGAATTATTGCATGATACTGTGTTTTACGAAGGATTTTTTTTACTATTTTTGTTTTGTTGCCTGGAGACGTTGTGCTTTGTTTGGCTCCTTCATACTACCTTTAATGGAGCCATGATGACCATTAAGACCATTCCATTCTCTAACAAATTCCATCAAGTACCGGTGTTTTTGATGGTACGACTATGCAATTATTGTTTTTAACAACAACGAAAACCCAGACAAGGCTGTACAAAATGAGGAAGGTGAGAAGAGTCTTAGTTTTTCTAATCACTATCGCTAATATTAAATTGTTGGAACAATTGAGAATGCACGGTTTAAATCACAAATTAAAACATTGTTTGTAACAGTATAGTTATTTGTATTTATAGTCTTATAGTGTATATAAATATTTGCATCATATATAAATGTTAGGATGATTTTAATCAACTTTCGCTTTTTTTTAACTTAATTATAAGAGTTTCCTAAAAACTTAGATAGACATCTGCTTACTTTTTTTCTTATGTGAGATTGGAGCATTTACATTTGTGATCAGTCCTCCAAAAACACATCATAATCTGCTGATTCTAAGGTCTGAGAATGGACACAAAATCTGTCTTGTATATTCTACTTGGCTCCTAAATCACAAGGCTACAATAAAATGCTAGATGCGCCTCCCATATACTGCTGCTTCCTCCAGATGTGGAATATTTTCTCCTTCCTAACCTGTGAGCCTGGGATCTGGAGTCTCTAGGGACAGTACTTTACAACAAAAGGGCAGACGGAGCCCAGATGTGGTAGGCACAGAGCATTTCAAGGGGGGCAAGGCTACAAGTTGTGAGCTTGCTCCTCAAATCAAATGTATTTGAGTTGGAAAATTTTTCCACAGTGGATTTGTAAGCTTATTTGACAGGCAGTATAGATTAATCTTATGGTCTGTAACTTTACGGTCAGGTTACTCAGTCCACCTAACTTTCAAAACAGGAATAGATTTTTTAAATGAATGTACAAATCAAACAATACTTAAATTATAATAATAGAATTTTAGAGCAATATTCTTTACATGTTGGATATTTCCTATTTTTATGCAAAGAAACGTCTTATCTTTCCTATCACTTAAATTTGTTAACAGTCACTGATCTTCTTCTTTACAGAGACTGGAGCATAGAATGACCATGGGATACCTCATGACCCTATGTATTGTCCTTGCTGTTACTTGTCCCACTGCTTTGGCTCGATATACCACGGAGTCTGACTATGGAAGTGGAGAAGGGGAAGGCACAACTTTAGTCTCTCCTACCGATAGTCTTGACCTGGTTGCACTTACAACAGAAAACTCTGTCAAAAATGAAAATGGCACAACCATCAATTTCATGGATAATGTAACTCAGTTTTTAAAAGATTATATGTTGCTCATTATCGTGGTGGGCTCTTTGGTCATCTTGCTGATATTTATAGTATGTGCAGCAGTGATTATGAGCCATAGACATAAAGCATCTGCCTACTACCCTTCTTCATTCTCTCACAAAGAGTATGTGAACCATGATGACAAAAATGGAGGAGTACGATCCTTCAATGAGATTCCTGAGAAAGCACAAGCTTCTAAAACTGAAGAAGTTGTAGACTCAACCAAACAACTACAAGCTGATATCATTAATGCTGCACAAAACCTTAAATCTCCAACCAAAGGTGCCAGCTTTAAGGAAAATCTAAAAGTCCAAGAAGAACCTAAAGAAACCACTGAGACATCTAAGGAAGAGAACACAGAAGTAGTCACCAGTGAGAAATGTGATGAAAATGTCAAAACACAAGAATGTCCAACTGATAAATCGGAGGAGGCTCCAGCAGAGACTACTGAGGAAACTTTACCAGAGGGTGAAACTCCTAAGGCCCCAACCGAAGAAACTGCTCCATCAGGTGCAACAGAAGAAGGTAGTGTCCCTGTCGAGGAAACAAATCCTGTGCCTGCTGACTGCGGTACAGAAAACATAAGTCCATGTGAAAGT